>NC_057801.1:650306625-650319228 GCF_018294505.1 Triticum aestivum | reverse complement strand
GGGGGGGGGTCTTTCTAGTTCGCATGCATATATACACCATCTATAGGTCTCTCTCGCACACTATGTATGATACTCTAGCTAGTCCAAGCTAGATATCTTGGGTGCACTCATCGTACGCACACAAATTCCTTGGCTCTTTGCCCGTAACTCTCTCACGCACCACTATGTCGTCTCGGAGCTCTTCCCCCCCTCTCTTAAACTCTCCATCCACCTGGCTCACACATACACATGCATATCTCACTCGCACTCGATAGGCCCATCTAAAACTCTATCTCTCTCCCTCATTCTCTCTCCATCTCACACGCACACACACACAATCTCATGCCCAGCTAGCCAAGTATGACGGTCTCTCACTCAATTGTAGGCACACGCAGTCCCCCCGTATATGTATATGACTAGCTAATCTTAGTCTCCATCACAAACATGTGCATGGTCTATCTCGATTTCTATCGGGGCATCTTTCTATCACGCACGCACTCCCTCGATCTCGCACCCATATAGTCCCCTCACGATCTCGAGGGGATCTCTCTATCACAAACACACCCTCTCTCCCTCCCCATGCGTCCATGCCATCCATGTGTCCCTCTCGACCTTTTTTTCCTTGTTGGTCAGACCTCTATTGGACATGTGCTACAGGGGTGTCTCTCTCCGTTGCAAACAATCACACACTAGCTATCTTTGTGTATCTCCTCGCCTCGCTTTTCCATCTCGGAGATGCATGTGTGATATGTTCGCATAAGAAACAAAAAAAAACACTCTCTCTAATTTATCGTTTGTTGTCACTTCCTCTTTCACACACACATACTCTTTTTGCACACTTACTCATTCTCCTTCACACGCACTTGATCTGTCTCGACTGAGGCACTCTCCTCGGTCCATAGCATATAGATTTATTGAAAAGTCAAACATCACAAAGTTTGACCATGTACGTGGAGAAAAATAATTACATCTAGTATGGCAAACATATACCATTAGATTCACCATGAGATGTAGTTTTGTATGATGTATCTTATATAAATAACATTTGCGTAAACCTGATCAAAGTTTCCAAAGTTTGACTTCTAAAAAAATTACATGCACTGCATTATCGAGCGGATGGAATATCTCTTTCCCCCTCTCAGCTATCTGACGCACCACTCAGCCTTATCTGGGCTCCTCAATCTCTCTCAAACTTTATTGGTCAGTTTGGACCTGACCTTCATGCCTTGATGGCCGGTACTGCCTGGTGTGGACGTGAGATGTAAAATATTTATGCCTGGCCAGGCTTGTGTGGTGCTGAAGCGTTTGGTTCATGCCTGGGCCAGGCAAAGCATCAAAGTCCCATCAATCAATCCATGCATCAATTATTTAATGCTAATATCCATCCAAGTTGTTGTTAGCCTCGTGGCCGCACAAGCGTGCATGAAATCCAGCCACAACCCCAGGCCAGGCAAAAGATGCTCAGGATGCAAGCCAAACTGGCCTTATATCTCCCTGGTTCACACATACACATGTCTCACTCGCGCTATACATATAGACCCATCCAACACTCTCCGCCCTTGTTCTCTCTCCATGTGACACGCACCCCCCTAAGTACCATAATCCCTCACTCCATCATAGGCGCAAGCACTCCCCCCCTCCTAAGTATGACTATCTCTTACTAGCCATCAGGAACACACGTATTGTCTCCTTCCATCCATACGTCTATCTCAATATCTCTCGGGGCATCTTCTATCGCGCACACACCTTGTCACTCGATCTCCCACCCATGTAGTCCCATCACGATCTCCAGGGGATCTCTCTATGACAAACATACACTCTCTCCTCCCCATGTCTGCATTTTCTCCGTAACGTCTCTCTCGCCCTCTCTCCCTTGTTTGTCAGACCCCTCTTGGCCACGTGCTAGGGGTCTTGCTCTCTCGGTTCCAAACAACCACACACTATCTCCTCACCTTGCCTCCGTTGTTGAAGATGCATGTGTGATATGTTTGCATAAGACACACACGCTTTTTCTCTACTTTTATCGTGTGTTGTCCATGTCTCTTTCACACACGCACACACACTTTTTTCACTCTCTCTCTCTCTCTCTCTCTCTCTCTCTCTCTCTAGTTAGGGACTCTGTCACGTCCATAAGCATATGGATGTTTTGAAAAGTCAAACTTCAGAAAAGTTTGACCAGGTATATGTGGAGAAAAACATTTACATCTGGAACGATCATTAGATTCATCACAACATGTACTTACTTCATACTATCATTTATCTTTGGTATTGTAGATATAAGTAATTTCTTTATAAACTTGGTCAAAGTTTCAAAAGTTTGACTTAAAAGAATGTTGGAACTACATTATCGAACAGAGGGAGTAGCTCTTTCTCTCTCTCTGCTATCTCTCACGGGCCTCCCCTCTCACTCGAACTCTCTATACCGACGGATTATACACCCACTGTGTCAGCGTATAGCTCTGTATGTTGTTTAGTTGACCGGTAAACCAATCCAAATGCTGCCTTGTCAGCTCGTGTTCTGTATCTTCGTGTGCTGGCCCATGTGGCAGTGGGTGAAAATAAGTAAACTAGAGGCCCATCTGACACGCGGTGAAGTAAACAAAGTTGAAATCACTCGGGGTAGCACCCCGCACGCTAGTAAATTGAGGGCACATTGAGGACAAACTTCTTGCGCGCGAAGGACGCACTCGCGCACAATTCACCACTGCGCGGCGGCATGCACAAAAGGACGCACTCGCGCACACCCAGCACACAACACACACCAGCACATGTGTACATCGACGTCACTGCCGGTTGAGATGGACGGCGGGGCAGCCAACAAGAGGAGGCGGCTCGAGCCAAAACCGCATCCGGCGAGCCTGGACTTCATCGGCAGCCTCCCCGACGACATGCTGCTCGTCATCATCGGCCTCCTCCCCACCAAATATGTCGTGCGGACCGCCCAGCTCTCCCGGCGGTGGCGCCCCCTCTGGCGCTGCGTCCCCCTCAACCTCACTGTCGGTAGCTGCCTCTGCGACGGGGATTGCAAACGCATGGCCGCAGTCTCCAAGATCCTTTCATCGCACCCTGGGCCAGCCAGACGCCTTGACGTCCGCATGTTCAATACCAACTGCAAGGTCCAACCCAAGTTTGACGAGTGGTTCTTATCCCCCGCCCTAGATCATCTCGAGGAGCTCGGCTTTGAATCTGGACGATGTCGCTCTCTGCCGCCGTCCGCGCTCCGCCTCACACCAACGCTGCGCCGCGCCAGCTTCAGCTCCTGCTATCTTCCCCAGATTAATGCCGCGCCCACCCTTCTTCTCCCTCAACTCAAGCAGCTCGACCTCTTCGACGTTGTCATCTCGAAGAAGGCTATGGAGCACCTGCTCCGCCGCTGTACTACGCTCGAGTACCTTCGTCTTGAGCAGATCCACAGGTTCATTAGCCTTCACATCGCCTCGACGAATCTCCGATGGACTTATGTGTCTTGCTGGCCCCGCAACAAGACATCAATTGGGAAGAGATCACTCTAGCTGTTCCACGTTATGGTCATTGAGAATGCGCCTTTCCTTGAGAGATTGCTTGTATCGGATCTAGAAGGTCCAACAAAAATCAGGGTCATTGACGCGCCAAAATTGACAGTGTTTGTGTACTCGTCTGCCAAATTCTCCAAACTCTGTATTGGATCCGTAATTGTTCAGGTACATCACTCATCTTCTTCTCCGTCCTCTTGAAATTCACATTTTTAAATTTCTTCTTGATGTATTTACGACCGTCTTCCAGAAAATGATTCCCACAAGCTTGACCCAGTCCATGCGCACAGTGAAGATCTTAGCACTAAAATATATCGGCCCGAATCTGGATCAAGTTGTTGGATTCCTTACATGCTTTCCATGCACGGAGAAGCTACTCATCGAGGTGAAACTTCTTTCCTATAAGTAAATGGTAATCACAACGTATCTCATTTTTTTCGTAATTTTCCCAAATTACGATGACAAGTGTAGTGTTCAAAACTGCATCTACGCACTTCACCAAAAGAAATGTTTTTAGTATTTTTTCTCATGTGATCACCTACATCGTTTTTATGCTGTACTACTATAGTAGCCTAGGCTAGTCATAGTGGAAAGTAACTTAGACTACTCCAGTGACTCTATGGTTACCCTAAGAGCAAGTACTACCTCCGTCCTGGTTTACTCTTCCAATTTTGTAGTATCAAAATTTGACCATAGATTTAACTGACAAAATGTTAATGCATGTCACTAAGAACTATATCGTTGGATTCGTATTTGAACATAATTTCAAGTGGTGTAATTTTTAGTGACATGCATTGGCATTTTCTTAGGTAAATCTATGGTCAAAATTTTATACTAAATATGAGGTAGTATTCCCTCTGTCCCAAAATTCTTGTCTTACAATTGTTTAGATACGGATGTATCTAACACTAAAATGTAAATAGATACATCCGTATTTAGACAGATTTAAGACAAGAATTTTGGGACGGAGGGAGTACAAAAGTGGGCTATGTAGGCCAAAACATGTGCCAAATTCACTTGTGATGCATTTGGCATCGATGCCCCTCCATTGCTCACCTGGTGCCCCAATCTGGATCACCTACTTTGCTCCGGTGCCAAATTAACTCACGCAATGAAAAAACACTGCGTGGGAGAGAGAGAGGACTAAGGCAATAAAAAAACACTTGTTTGGGAGAGTGAGAGGCTTGTGTAGTTGGTTTGATTGATTTGTATATACATGTGGGTCTATGTGCACAGCGGTGCCAACTCTCTCACATCGCGAGAGCGGTGCCAAAATCTTTTGATTTGACATCGATGCGTATTATGTGGCATACTTTTGCGAAATATGGCATCGGCCACATAGTGGAAGGCAAAAAATGCCCAAGCTCTTCACGTGCTCCTAGTTAAATGAGAGGAAACACACACACACACACACATAGAGAGAGAGAGAGAGTGAAAAAATATCACTAGCCAGCCAACCCTATCGTATGAGCGAATGATATTGGTACCTCTTGATGACACGGCAATCTTATGCAACCAACTGCTCTAATATGTTCTCTTCTTTTGCAGATAAAAAAAGACCCGAAAGTGAAAAATGTGTTGCACTATAACAATCTCATAGAATGCCTTGATCTCCATCTTACAGAAACTGATTTGATCGACTACCGAGGCAGCACATCTGAGATTAAATTGGCCAGGTTCTTTGTTCTGGAGGCAAGTGTGCTCAAGGTAATGAGGTTTGGCGTTCTCTGGCGCAACAATGAATGGCGTGCTGATCACCGCAAGCGTCTAAGCCTAAATGACAAAGTCTCCGCAGAAGCTGAATTTGTTTTTGAAACATCAAGTGGCCAGAGACTCAAAAACTTATTTGCCCATTAGTGACTTGTCAGGGCGGTGGATTTTAGTTTGTACGATAATGCTGCATCCACCTAAAGTAACGAAAGTTCTTACGTAAACTTCCTAGTAATTCCCTCTTCGTAGGTGCAACATTACTCCTAACATTTGTAATATCAGTTCGAAACTTGTAATATTGTCGTGTCCTATTCCTGCGTTTTCAAAATCCTGCGAATCAAACAGGTCCTGAGTTGGTGATGATGTTGTGCCTCCCATCTTTCACCAATAGCCGTCGGATCTAGATCTGACGCATACAAACCAAGCTTCTCCATTTTTGCAAAAAGATGCCCGCACTTGTTCCCTATTTACAAACAACTCCTTGTCTCTCACAATCAGCCTTATCTCCTCCCCACCACATCTAGAAGGCCGTGGAAAAATCTGGCGCGATGGCCGCTGCCGGAGCCGTCCACCCCCAATCTTGGTGTTCCGTGCAATGCACGGGCATCTACGCACGGGAAATTATGTCAAACAGGGCTAGTTGTAAGTAGGCTAGCTCTACAGCCATGATGATAGTGACTGCAGACGGTGAGGCTAACTATGGTATGCCAAACACGGCGCCTATACTCAGGTGTCATCTCCGGCGCAGGGTCTTGTCACTTCACTGTGAGGAGCAGCACGTAATAATTTAACCAACGGGTAGTACAGTGCTAGTACTCCTACTACTACATTGGTAGTACTACTACTAGTACTAGTAGCACCACCGTTTGGATTTGGGAGTACTACCATGTCCATCTGAATTTTAGTATTTGACTAGCAATATCTAGTAATGCATGTCACAAGAAATGTACTACTCCCTCTGTAAATAAATACATGGTGTTTTATTCCTATCAGCGAGAGAACTTAATGTTTTTTTGCAAACTAGAGTACTAATAGGATTACATGCAATGAACTAAACACTGCATGTCATGTTTGGTAGTCTCAAGTCATTGAAAGCATGCACGGCCCACATCTATCATTGGTTGATATGTCACGAAATAAGAAACAAGGAGGGAGTTAATGCACCGTGCCTAAGTGTTTTGGGATTATTTGGTTTTCGTAAGGTGACTTACACAACATTTTTGTTTACATGCATTAACATTTTATTAGTTAAATCAAAGGTCAAAACTTGGCGCAAAATGCAAAGGGGACCAATAAACCAGTAAACATCAAACTTCTCTCGTTTGGCCCCAACTAGAGGTCCGGTGAGATGACTAACTATACTGCACCGGCCCGGAGGGGGACGCAGCTTCATTGACTTACGGCAACTGCCTTTGGGTGAATGACACATGGGCCCAGGGGGTGGCTGGCCCACCTATCTTACAGCCAAAGGCAGGTGCAGTAGAGGGCCGAGGAGTAGTACAAAATCCTACGCACCTACGCACGCTAACCAAGGGCAAGAGTGATCACTCGAATCGCAAGATCAGTTGACTAGAAGCTAAGCTAGACCCATGGAGGCTGTGCCAGATGGTCCACGACGCAGGCCTGCGGCCCAGCACCGAGGAACATCTCTAGGTAGTATTGCTTGAGGCCGTCAGGGCGAGGGGCCGCTTGGACGACAGCTTCGTCTCCTTGTTCGACGAGGTCCTCGTTGGTTTCCTCAACAAGTTCACCGTCGTCAAGAAGCTCGCGGACGACTTTGACGTAAGCCTCCAGCCGACGCGCCCAGGCTCTGCGATGCCCGCCACCCTCAACGACCACTATGGTGACAACCTCTTCGACGCACTGGTGGCCCTGCGACTGCCCGCCGTCGCACCGGAGAATGTCCAGCTCGAGGTCGTGCTCGCCGCGCAGCGCCTGGCGCAGCAAGACACCATCAACATAATCACCCACGTCTACGCGCAAATCATCCACAAGGACTACTACATGCAAGAGGAGGAAGATAGGACGCTAGCCTTCTTGGACCGCAGGGCAACCTTGGACGGCACTGTTCAGGAGCACGTTGAGCTCGCCGCCAACGCCGCTGCTCCTCACACGTCGGTTGGTGACCCGGCGCACTAGGGCGTGAGGATGTCATTGATGGATCCGTATGTATTCTTATCTTTCCGTCAAATCCATGTAGTAGTATATGATACTACAGTAATTATCTTACCTTTCGCATCAACTTCATAATTTTCGTACGTACTCCATGCATGAACGGCGCCAGAACCTAACTTCTCATTACTCTAGGCAAAATCGTTATTTTCAATCTATCGGTCGTGCCATGGAGCAGAACCAAATTTTACAAGTTACGAGTTCAAAAGGAAAAACCTGCCTTGTTCTCATCGCACCCCCACACGGTTGGTCCGGCACGCCGCTCAAGCAGGAATGCATGCGGTGTTGAATTCTCACTTACAAGTGGGACCGTAGTTGAGCAAACCGACTATCGGCAAACCGCCACCCCGCCCACCGCGCGATGGCTGAGAAAACAGGAGGGAGAAGAGATGGCTGTAGCATGGACTCCAAGAAATTTGGTGTCAGATGGGACTCGTGTGGGTGGCGTGTGTCGTACTGCTAGACGTGAATGCTAATTATGGCCCATGCCACCCCACTATATCGAGCCTATATCGAGGTACGTAGAACAAATTTCCTGCAGTCCATGCTCAGCCCTCCTCTATCTCTCTTCTCAGCCAGCCAGCGGACGCGCGGAGCCCATCGTCTGTTTGCTCACATGCGGTCCCACATGTTAGTGCAAATGCAAGCGAACCCACTGAACCTGCACATCTTTCACCTCGACGTGCTGGTGATGAAAAACAAATCCAATAAAGATCTTCGGTGGCCGCTTTTGGAGTTACTCAAGAGTAGTAAGATTCTATTTATAGTTTAACCCAAGATGCACATCTCGTGGCTTCAACTACCGCTCTATTTTTTTCATGACACGACCTGGATGTTGGATGTCCCACGTGTCGACAAAAGGAGGAAGAACCCGACCAAATCTTCGGTTGTGCTCTTGGATTAGACTAGTTGTGCTAACTTAGAAAATTTATTGTGTACTCCCTCCGTTCCAAAATACTTGAATTCCATTTGTCCAAAAATGGATGTACCTATATACTAAAACATGTCTAGATACATATATATTTTGACAAATAGAAGGCATGTATTGTGCAACGGAGGGAGTAGAATGGATGCAAGTTTTTGTATTGGGAAGAAGAGTACATACATATATTGATAGAGCGAAATTTAGTAGATGTTCTATCACTTTTAGCTAGCGCAGAGGCTAGAGATGAGATTAGTGCACTTGTTGATACTCCTACTAGAATAGAGGCTAGACATGAGACTAGATGCGAGGAAGCAACGTCTACTTCTTTACACTCGAAGAAGAAAGAAGCACACAAGATCGAGCCTCCGCAGATCAACAATGAATGCATCGAGAAGGCACTAATCGAACTTACAGGAGTAGTAAAATGTATTCTTGTGGTTCTTGTTTTCTTTGGTCTTGCTTTTCTAGTCAAAATTACCATTGGAGTTCGTGCAAAACGGAGGTCCGTTTGGGGTCGTGCGTTGGAGTTGGCCTTACAAGTGGGACCGCAGTTAAGGAAACCGACTATCGGCAAACCCCCACCTCGCCCGCCGCGCGATGGCTGAAGTTAGAGAAACGACGAGGTTGAAGAGATTGCTCTAGCACGAACTCCAAGAAATAATATGGTGTCAGATGGATGTCGTGGTGGTGGCGTGTGCCGTACTCCTGGACATGAATGCTTGTTCTGGCCCATGCCACCCTACTACTCCTACTACTTACTCCTACTATATAGTACTAGTATCAAGGATTCGAGGTGCTGGTTACGTACAGCGAACACATTAACATATGGCTACAGTAAAAACACCCGCCCGACGCGTGAAGCGTGTGAAGCTAGTACAAATAATGTACTAGTACTACTATTGTTGATTGGCCTCATCCGATAACCTATTGTAATGCACGTACAATTATGTATTCGGAAAATATTTTTTTGCCTTGTCGCACCACTCACTCAGAGAAACGACTCGAAAGCCATTCATAAATTTAGTAAGTTTATCACATGCATATCATTTTATTACATACAACAGGTCATCAACCCACATCGACAACGAGGATACATTATAAATACTAAAGTTTTCACCACACAACAAATAACAAGCAATGAAATGAACTTCAACTCAACCATTCCTCGGCGTTGGAAACGCTTGCTTTGAACCACAAGTGATTCTCTGGGACGGGCCATCCATTGTCGATCTGGAGACCAACGCAGGACTGATCATCCAGGCTGAAGCGGCCTACTATATCAGTACCAGGGCAGGGAACCACCCAAATGTCTGAGGTATAGACATAGTTGCTTCTCATAAATGGTAGTAGCGTTGTGTCAACAGCAGTTGGATCGCCTTTCACCATCATTGGATAGTTTTATCCAAGGAAGAGCGAGTTTTCTCCAAGACTATCAATTCTGTACCAGGGAGAAGGAGTTGGCGCTAGCACACTATTATACATCCCGAATACCATGCAACGGGTGTTGGAATAGGTCCGGAGAGTGCGACCATGGGAGACTACACCTGCTTCCTTAGCAGTAACATCATCAGTGGGTTGTATACATACAAGAAGAGGTGATCCATCGGAATTAGTTGCCAGGCGCCACAAAGTATATGGGCGCTGCTCGTCCTCATGCTCGTGATCATCACCATCGTCATCTCCCCCTTGGTTATAAAAATTTTCAAGTATGGGTGGTGGAATGTTCACAGGACCTTGGAAACACAAGAAGAAGGTTAATTAGTAAAGGGAAACTTGCTAGCCCGCATGCATGTGGATGAAACAATTATAATTACGGTGGAAGACAAACGTACCGAAACTACGAGGATTCCATGCAAAAACAGTGCCACGAGTGGTGGCAGCAAACACAAGGCCCTCGTATTGAATTGCATCACAATACTCATCCGTGTACAGAAACTGATTTTTGAGCAATATCCATCGAGTCAAACCACCAAGGACGGCAACAAGCTTGTCGAAGATAGCAACAACTTCATAGTTGTTGTAATTCCAAGAGCGGTTGGGAACTCGACAAATTGCTATCTTCCGTAGAAGACAGTCACCATGATCGTATTTGAACGTGCGTACAATACCGGCGTGCTCAACCTTTGGGCAGTCTGCTGAGATTTTTGGAAGTGGAACCCGGTCACGAGTGTACACATTCACAAGTTCCCACTCGCAGTTGGACCCAATGTAAACAAACCAATCTCCATTTGCGCCTGCCCAAGCCTGCCCTCAAGCGATGGCATCTTAACATCATGCGTATCATTATCAAGTCGCATCAACTTGCACAGGGCGAGGCCTCCGTCGTGCCGGCACCAGTCATCAGGGTCACGGCGAAGAAGATAGGGGAGATCAAACCGCTCCTTGACTCTTGGGTTCCTTGTAATGATGTTATTAGTTGAGTCGAGAATGGGCTTGAATGAACCTGCCATGCTAGCCGAGGTGATGACGTCGCACCGATCAATGAGTTCCTCCACCACATCATCTTTTAGATCGGGGCAAGAATAACGGGGTTGTTTCTGGCCTGTTCCCTCCATGGAGAAGACGATCGAACAATGGCAGAAGAAAGGGTGAAGGGCTAAAGAAAAATGGAGGAGGGAGAGGAAGAGCGTGCGACAATAGTTCCAAATCGAGAGGGAAAGGCGGAGAGTCGGTGGACGGTTGCCAGTTTGCCACGGTTCACGAAGAGGCGCCCCGTCCTACACGTCCATTCGGAAATACTCCTACTACTCGCTGTCGTCTCACTGATATGTTGAAACGGGACCACATGTCAATGAAACATGGTGTGTAATTTCTCGTGCAAAATGTGATCTGGCCGCGTTGGCCCGAGGTGTCGCATTAGTTATTGACCTTTATTTTTTTAATCGCGTGCCGTTCAATTCTGAAGCACGACTAACTGGTACTGTACGCAGAGAAAATATAAACTACTCTACCACTACTCCACCTCCACTACTAGTAGTATAAAAAAGATATATAGGCTGGAGCTTCAGCGCTTTCTTGCCAAGGGCTGCCCACTTGCTTCTCACACTACCACCCTCTCTCTAGATCTAAAAAAGATGACCCCTCTCTCCCTCCTCATCAGTGGTCACAGATCCGCCGGGGAAGAAAAGGACGTGCAGCATTGACGCACTCGTCGTCGATGAGCGAGGTCACGCACTGACGACAAGGCCGTCCTCTCAGACCTAGCGCCCGCACGGGATGGCCTCCATCCCCAAGCTCGCTGCCGTAGTGTGTGCGGAGGACGACGACCATGAGCGAAGCCACTTCCCGTCAACCCTCAGGTATGCTACCTCTTTTCGAACCATACCCTTGTTCTATTGCCCCATCGGCCACGTCGTTGCATGTGGATCTTTTTCCACTCCACCATCTTCCCAATTTGCTATCCTCTGCTCTGCTGGCCACGCAGACGAAAAACATAATTTGCACTATTAAAGGAAACCCTACTTCATGCAGACTAATCCATGTCTGAGTTGAATAAGGAAAGGAAGGGAGACTGTACTATCCAAGAAAGTAGGCATCAAACCTGCATCTAGGTTGAAAAGGGGTAAATCAGTAGCTAAGGAACGAGTCTCGTGTCTCTTGGTTGAAGAAGGGTAGAAAGGCATGACAACGCAATAGAGAATGACCAGGTCGATCGGTTTGTTGTCCTCGCATAGAAAAAGGTGGCTAAAGAGAACAAAAGTGGGACGTAATCCACATATGCTGCCTGGATATTTGTTGCTCTGGGCAACCATACCTCCCTCACCACTCTGTGTCCGTGGAGGTACATCGTACTGGTGCGCCCACTGTCCGAATGGGCCTCCCATGCTCTCATTGCCACTTTTTTTGCTGTTAGTATAATGCCAGCAGTCAAGTCAAGCAATGCTACTGCTAAAGTGAAGCCACATTTAACTAATGCCGCTCTCAGTCTAATGCCACTGATAAATTTAAGCAATGCCATTTAATGTCACTGGATTATTTCAGGGTTAGCTGTTGATTGTGGATGTATTAAAGATTTTTCAGCTAAGGCATTCTAATGTTGTTGCACAGCCAGTATACCAACGATGAAACTTGTTACTACCTTCAGATTTTTTGCACTGTTAATGCTTATAGAATACATACCTCACTTTCATGAGATAAGTTAATTTTTTTGTACAGTGTCACCAAAATGCCAAGGCGCTGATGTCGTTTTATTTTGGTTAAACTGCATAAACAATTATGAAGAGAAGAGGAAAGGTCAAGAGTGGGCACTTCCTCCTCTGGCTGTTCTCTTGATTTGTTCGATCAAGTTTTTATGTTTGATCGATT
>NC_057801.1:650197949-650306346 GCF_018294505.1 Triticum aestivum | reverse complement strand
TGGTTTGCATTTTTTTATACTGTCATTAGTTAATAATGCTAGTTACCTCCAGACTTTTGTATTCGGTTTAATACTCATGCACAACTAGTATACCAATGATGAAACTTGTTACATTTACATTTTGTATTGTTAATTCTTATAGAAACCTTCCAGTGCTAGAGTTTATTGAAATCTGTTCTGTAAAACCATTGTACTGTACCCTGTAATAAACTAACTACTCTACTGTTGCACTAGCCATTGGATTAGTGTATATTTGTAGTATTCGAATGGTGTTGCATTAGCGTATGGACATAAATAAAGTGTGGCAAGCTTTCCCAGATCTGTGCTCAAGAAAGCTACTACCTGTTTTTCTAAATACTAGACGTTTGGGTACTTTAAGTTGAACCGCGAAAATGTCTTATATTAAGGAACAGAGGGTGTAGAGTTCACTCAAATTATCCCGGTAAAGCTAGTCACACCTTTGTTAAAATTAATGTTCATTATGTTATCAGAGGAGGTCTGTATGTTTGTCTCTAATGCTTGTCGACTACATACCTGACATCATGATGTAATGTTAAGTCATTTCCTTTTGTACAGTGTAACTGAATTGTCAAGGCGGTGATGGCATTTTATTTTAGTAGAACTGCACAAATTTTGCTTAAAAGAAGAGGAAAGGTCAGGAATGGCTTAGTTTTTCAGAAAAAACTATTTATGCCTTCCTGACATCAGCCGATGTTGCTTTATTTATTCCTTCAAACAGGTGGTTAGAAACAGTCTTGCTACTTTTTCCCATTACAAAATTGGAATGCTTATATTTGTGAGCCTATGCTTCAACTAGTGCCACTTTTATAGTAATCACACTTTCAATATCTATGCAAATAGGGATGCTCGATTTTAGTGGAACTGCACAAAAAGTCCAACTGGTTCAACATTAGGAGCATGTTTTTTTCCAAACCTTTATATCCAATTGGTGGCACTATGAGCTGTTCATTACGAAGGTACATGGTTTGCTACTATCTTGCTACTCTTTTTGTACTGTCATTAGATAGTAATACTAGTGGTTTGCATGTGAATTTATTGGCAGGCTGGACCTACATTGGAGGTGCAGGACAGGATTCAATGATTGGATGCTCAATTTCGGTTGTATCGATTTCACCTCTTCCATCACTGCAAACATGGATATCATTGGTCTGATGAAGAATAGGCACTATATTTCTGCTCTGAACCAGCAAATCAATTCAGTATGAAATTGTCTAGGGCAAAACATAACTGTATCAGATTGTCTAGTGCAAAACATGACAGATGATAAGCGGAAGAGACATGTTTAAACCGAAAATACATGGTGTGGTATATGTTTACTAGCTGATTGATATTTGTGCAGACAAAGATGTCTGCCCGTTGCTATTTGGCAAACAAACAAAGTGTCCTCAATTTTGGTTGAACTGCACAAGAGAATAGTATAGTCACCGCATGCAGTGCCATTTGAAAATAGACACAAAGGTTGGATAGTCACTTCATGGACTGCAGAAAAGTAGTACTGTACTATTTACTGGCCAACATTAGGTGCTTCATTGCTTTGGTCTGATTATACAATGGGCATCATTTTGGCTAAGTTAAAGTTTGTATTCCGTAAATAGTCTCGCGGTGTGATCGAGAGAAGACCAAATCATATTGTAGTGGATGTTCCTCCATCATGTGTGGTTCATTCGCATGGTTCCAGCTGTTGGTGAAACCACTTACGTTTGCAAGACGAATTGTAGACTTCACAAACAAATTTGTCTTCCAGTCTGTACTGAATGTTGGCCAAGAGAAGCATCCATGTTAGTAGGAAGAACAAATGTTTTTTCTAGATCTTTGCTTTTGGAGCTACATATTTGTATATGATCTGTGAATCATTGAGATGCATTAACATGTTGATCTTATGTATGGGAATCGTACTAGTTAGTTTTAGTTGTGACGCAAGATCTGAAGTGGCTAATCTTTGCTTTTGGAGCTACATATATGTATATGATCTGTGAATCATTGAGATGCATTAACAGTTACTTATTTCTGTTCGCTCAGTGTTTACAAGTTACTGATCGATCACTAGCTAGCCTACAAATGCGCTCCTGGCAGTTTTATTTGCGACGCAAGATGCGAAGTGGCAGTTTTTTGAATAAAAATGCCTACCTCTGAAGAAACTGAACAAGCTACACTATCGATCCTACATGGATAAAAATGCCTACCTCTGAAGAAACTGACAAGCTACACTATCGATCCTACACAGATAAATAGCGGATTACACACGTACTACCTCCTTTCCGGTTTGCAGGGCTCAATTCAAGAAACGACCTACTCGATCCTACACGAATAAATAGCGAATCACGCACGTACTAGTACCTCCTTTCCGGTTTGCAGGGCTTAATTCAAACCTCTCACCAACCAAGGTACTCCCTCCGTCCGGGTTTATTAGTCCCGTGAGCAAAGCAGCAAGACCAAGGCATGGCAATAATTAATGGCATGCAGAAGTTTAAGCCTAATTAATTCCAGCGATTTAAGTGGCTGCATGCGTGCCCTCGGTTGCGACTCGTTGCATGCTGCTTCGCGTACTGCCTGCGGGCGATTCTGAGTGCCTGCATGCAGCCGTCCATAATTAAGGCAGCTAACTGATGCGAAAAAAGATACGCTTTAATTGTTGCGGGCTTTTTAAATCCGTAGAATCATTATTGACAAGGAGGGAGATGATTCGAGTGCACTCGTTTGACCGCCATGCCTGCGTGCGACCCAGACGGGACGGGACGACACAGTCATACTTTCAGTTTCTCTAGTTTTCCATGGCAAGCTGGCGCGCTAAGCCATTATGCATTGAATTCCGATGACCGTCGCGCTACCTTCCCCCTATAAGTATTGTTTCCCGGCCTTCTCCGGTGCCACTGTGACCCAACTCGCCATATCCTCATAAGCCCCACCGGCCCGACGTTGCTCGCCACGTCCACCATGCCCCCGCCCATCCGCGGTAGGCGACGCCGGAGGCGGTCACCGCCGGAACTAGTGTTTGGTTTTTCACCGGAAGGCAGATGGAGGGAGGAGGCATTCTATCTGTCTTTAGATGGCAATGCGGAGATCGAGGAGTTGTTGGAGCACGACCGCATGGCAGAGGAGTAGGAGTTGTTGGAGCGCGACCGCCTGGCGGAGGAGCAGCATATCGCTGATTTACACCGCCACCGGGACATGGAGCAGCAGCGCACCGACGCTCTGAGTCGCGAGCAGAGCGCCCGCAACTGGGCCGACTATGTGGAGGGCGGCGCACGGCAAATAGCCCTGGAGGATGTCGGGCATGCACGCATTCGCGACGCCGATTTTTACTACCAGCTCATCAAGTGGTTTCCCACTTGGAAGCCGAAGCTTCGATGGACCACGCCGGCATGGAAAGGGCCAAGGCGCGCGAGCAACGCGCCCTATCACACCTCTTGCAAGTCCGAGGCGAGGTGCAGGACGTCAGTGCCGGCGTTTAGCATGTACCACAGATGGCGGCCGTCATCATCTAGTTAGCTAAGAGTAAGTTAGTACTTGTACGGTACTAGAGTATTAGTGGGAGTAGATAGTTAACTTGGCTATGATGGTTGTCAACGTGGAAGTTCAGTACTCTATATGTGGATCAGACCTGTTACTTTGCTCTGAATGTTGAACTTTCCGTTTGAACGTATGGAATGGGCTGTTATTTATTTAAATGGGTTGTATTTGTCCTCCACGGGTTTAGAGGCTGACTTGTGGGCCTAGGAAGTTGACGCGTACACAATCAGGAGATGATTGTACGTGGAGAGGATGACAGCAGGGACCCGCCAAGGTCATGGCAGTACGCAAGCAAGTGCCTCCTTATTTCAAGCCATAAAAAAATGGCTCCTCCTAGTGGATTTCTGACATCTGGGTCCCATGCCATTGTCAACGTAGTCAATAAACGAGAGAATTACACACCGAGCGGCTGACACCAGGGACCCAGCAGCTGCCCAGTTATTTTTGTTTTGGGTTAATTTGATAAATGCCACTCCAAATCTGGTGTATCCGAGAAATGCCACTGCAATTTCCAAACTTTGAAAAATGCCATTTCATGCCATTTCTAGTGGCATTTTTCGAAGTCTGGAGTGGCGTTTTTCAAAGTTTGCAAACTGTAGTGGCGTTTTCCAAAGTTTGCAAAAATTACAGTGGCATTTTTCAAAGTTTGGAAATTGCAGTGGCATTTTTATGAATCACCATAATTGGAGTGGCATTTATCTAATTTGCTTTTGAGACGGAAGCAGGGTGTCAACTAGGCTATGTGGGACACTCTGGCCTGTCTAGACAGCCTTTTCTTTTATGTTTACCATAGACCAGCCCAGTAGTTTTTTTCTTTCTGAAAATGGCTAGCCCAGTTTTTTTGTGATTTGTCAAGTAAGTTGCTTTATCAGGCCTGTTGGGCTGCAAATCTTTCAAGACAAGGAGAGTTTCATTCGGCTGGCCGAGAAAATGGCCTATCAGTAATGAGAAATGGGTTGTACATTTTTAAAACACATCAAACCAACAATTAGTTTCAAATATCTTTTTTTTTCATTTTGAGATTTGAAATTGCATTGATTTTTATGCGTGGACAATTTATTGGATTTTATATTGATATACATTTATTTTTAAAATCAGTCTGAATGTGACTCGAAATTTCGGGATTAAAAATAGTTCAGACCGCACCGACATATGCAAAATTTCGTATAATTTTTTAACCGTGGCCACAATATGGGTTGTAATGCTAATAAAAAGATATGGGCTCCAAAAAAACCCGTAAGAATTAGCAAATGGGTTGTAAATTATTTGAAATAATGGTAGATGGGCTGTAAGCTGTTTTCCACAGATATGAGCCTTTCCACAGATGGCCTGTATACTGTTGGATGTCCATCCAATGGCCGTCGTGCTTCTTCAATCTCTGCTCTTCTTGCTCCAGCCGCTCAAACAAGCGTCGGCGAGACTGCCTGCTCCCTCCTCCCCGCGGCCGGCTGTGCTGCCGCGCAGGCCTCACCGCCACACCGTACTCCCATCGCCGGCCTAGCCATCCCTCTACTCACCCACAGCCCCACACCTGCTGTTATTCTCCGGTGACGGCAGACAAACCAGTAAACCCTCGTATAGTCGTACTCCCCTCCGAGTGTGAAACAACTGCCGAGTCTTCCCTGCATCCGTGTCGTTCCCTTCATAGGCCTCGCCGTCGTCCACCGCCCTGGTGCTCTCCGCGTGGCGTGGTCAACATGGTCAACGACCGACATGCATCTGACAGCTGGGTCCACGGCTGCACGCAAGGAAATGCCTCCTTATTACGCGCAAAATAATGATTCCTCCACCTGACATCTGGGACCCATCGAAAGGGCCTCTGTATTTCACGAAAAAAATGTTACCGCCGTTGATAGCTCAGACCCACCAGCTATATCTTCGCACGCAAGGAAGTGCCTCCTTATTACGCACAAAAAAATGAATACTCCTCCTGCTAGCTAGGACCCAGTATAGTGGGCCTACTAAGTTGACGGGGACGAAGGGCTTTGTCAACTTAGTCAATATGCACGATCCTAGCTCGACTGATCGTACGATGTCCATCCAACGGCCGTAGTGCTTCTTCAACCTCTGGTCTTCTTTCTCTAGCCGCCCAAAGCAGTGCCAGTCGTGCCGCCTACTCCTGCCTCATGTGGCCGGCTGTGCTGCCGCGGAGGCCTCACCGCCTCCATACTACTCCCACCGTTGGTCAGGCCATCCCTCCACTCCACTCACCCACACCCCCTGTTATTCTGCAGCGATGGCAACGCAGCCGAACCAGTGAACCCTCGTACTCCTCTCCGCATGGGCATCCACTGACGCGTCTTCCCCGGCTCCGCGTCGTCCCCTTCCTAGGCCTCGCCGTCCACCGCCGTGGTGCTCTTGACGCGGCGTGGTCAATATGGTCAACGACCGAATTCCATCGGAAGAATACTGTACGTGGAGAGGCCGACAGCTGGGTCCACGGCAGCCGCAAGGAAGTGCCTCTTTATTACGCGGAAAATAATTATTCCTCCACCTAACAGCAGGGACCCATCGGACGGGCCACCTAAATTTCGCAAAAAAAATGTTTGCCCCTGACTGCTGGGACCCACCCGACGGGCCACCGTATTTCGCGAAAAAAAACATTCCCCCTGCTGTCAGCTCGGACCCACTAGAAGTGCCTCCTTATTACGCACAAAAAAATGAATACCCCCCTGCTAGTTGGGACCCGCCTTGGTGGGAGGCTGACTTGTGGGCCTACTAAGTTGACGGGGATGGAGGGTTTTGTCAACTTAGTCAATATAAACGATTCTAACTCCAGTGACCATATGATGTCCATCCAACGACCGTAGTGCTTCTTCAACCTCTGGTCTTCTTGCTCCAGCCGCCCAAAGCAGCGTCAGTCGTGCCGCATGCTCCTGCCTCCCGTGGCTGGATGTGCTGTCGCGGAGGCCTCACCGCCCCCTACTATTCCCACCGCTGGCCAGGCCCTACGGTGACGGCAGCCTCACACCGCAGCCGAACCAGTGAACCCTCGTACTCCTCTCCGTGCGGGCTTCCACTGCCGCATCTTCCCCGGATCCCCGTTGTCCCCTTCCTAGGACTCGCCGTCGTCCACCGCCCTGGTGCTCTCGGCGAGGCATGGTCAACTGTTGGGGAACGTAGCAGAAATTCAAAATTTTCCTACGTGTCACCAAGATCTATCTATGGAGAAACCAGCAACGAGGGAAAGGAGAGTGCATCTACATACCCTTGTAGATCGCTAAGCGGAAGCGTTCAAGTGAACGGGGTTGATGAAGTCGTACTCGTCGTGATTCAAATCACCGATGATCAAGTGCCGAACGCACGGCACCTCCGTGTTCAACACACATACAACCCGGTGACGTCTCCCACGCCTTGATCCAGCAAGGAGAGAGGGAGAGGTTGAGGAAGACTCCATCCAACAGCAGCACAACGGCGTGGTGGTGATGGAGGAGCGTGGCAATCCAGCGAGGCTTCGCCAAGCACCACGGGAGAGGAGGAGGAGGGAGAGGCAGGGCTGCACCAACGAGAGGAGAAGTTCTCATCTGTTATGGGCATCCCCAGGCCTCTATTTATATAGGGGAGAAGGGGGCTGCGCCCCCTTTAGGGTTTCCCACCCCAAGGGGTGCGGCCAGCCCTAGATGGGACTTGGGGAGGCAGCCAAGAGGGGGAGAGAGGGGAGGCGCCCACTAGGTGGGCCTTAAGGCCCATCTGGACTAGGGTTTGCCCCCTCCCACTCTCTCTTGCGCCTTGGACCCCTTGTGGGGGGCGCACCAGCCCGCCTAGGGGCTGGTCCCCTCCCACACTTGGCCCACGCAGCCTTCTGGGGCAGGTGGCCCCACTTGGTGGACCCCTGGGACCCTCCCGGTGGTCCCGGTACAATATCGATATCGCCCGAAACTTTTCCGGTGACCAAAACAGGACTTCCCATATATAAATCTTTACCTCCGGACCATTTCAGAACTCCTCGTGACGTCGGAGATCTCATCCGGGACTCCGAACAACATTCGGTAACCACATACAAGCTTCCTTTATAACCCTAGCGTCATCAAACCTTAAGTGTGTAGACCCTACGGGTTCGGGAGACATGCAGACATGACCGAGACGTTCTCCGGTCAATAACCAACAGCGGGATCTGGATACCCATGATGGCTCCCACATGTTCCACGATGATCTCATCGGATGAACCACGATGTCAAGGATTTAATCAATCCCGTATTCACTTCCCTTTGTCTATCGGTATGTTACTTGCCCGAGATTCGATCGTCGGTATCCAATACCTTGTTCAATCTCGTTACCGGCAAGTCACTTTACTCGTTCCGTAACACATCATCCCGTGATCAACTCCTTGGTCACATTGCGCATATGATGATGTCCTACCGAGTGGGCCCAGAGATACCTCTCCGTTTACACGGAGTGACAAATCCCAGTCTCGATCTGCATAAAACAATAGATACTTTCGGAGATACCTGTAGTGCACCTTTATAGTCACCCAGTTACGTTGTGACGTTTGATACACCCAAAGCACTCCTACGGTATCCAGGAGTTACACGCTCTCATGGTCAAAGGAAGAGATACTTGACATTGGCAAAGCTCTAGCAAACGAACTACACGATCTTTGTGCTAGGCTTAGGATTGGGTCTTGTCCATCACATCATTCTCCTAATGATGTGATCCTGTTATCAACGACATCCAATGTCCATAGCCAGGAAATCATGACTATCTGTTGATCACAACGAGCTAGTCAACTAGAGGCTCACTAGGGACATATTGTGGTCTATGTATTCACACGTGTATTACGATTTCTGGATAATACAATTATAGCATGAATAAAAGATAATTATCATGAACAAGGAAATATAATAATACTTTTATTATTGCCTCTAGGGCATATTTCCAACAGTCTCCCACTTGCACTAGAGTCAATAATCCAGTTCACATCGCCATGTGATTAACACTCACAGGTCACATCGCCATGTGACTAATACCCAAGAGTTTACTAGAGTCAGTAGTCTAGTTCACATCACTATGTGATTCACACTCAATGAGTTTTATGTTTGATCATGTTTCTTGTGAGAGAGGTTTTAGTCAATGGGTCTGAACCTTTCAGATCCGTGTGTGCTTTACAAATCTCTATGTCATCTCCTAGATGTAGCTACCACGCTCTATTTGGAGCTATTCCAAATAACTGTTCTACTTGGAGCTATTCTTAATTATTGCTCCATTATATGTATCCGGTCTCTCTCTACTCAGAGCTATCCGGATAGGTGTCAAGCTTGCATCGACATAACCCTTTACGACGAACTCTTTTACCACCTCCATAATCGAGAAAATTCCTTAGTCCACTAGTTACTAAGGATAACTTTGACCGCTGTCCTGTGAGCCATTCTTGGATCACTCTTGTACCCCTTGACTGACTCATGGCAAGGCACACTTCAGGTGCGGTACACAACATAGCATACTGAAGAGCCTACGTCTTAAGCATAGGGGACGACCTTCGTCCTTTCTCTCTATTCTGCCGTGGTCGAGCTTTAAGTCTTAACTTCGTACCTTACAACTCAGGCAAGAACTCCTTCTTTGACTGGTCCATCTTGAACACCTTCAAGATCATGTCAAGGTATGTGCTCATTTGAAAGTATTATTAAGCATTTTGATCTATCCTTATAGATCTTGATGCTCAATATTCAAGTAGCTTAATCCAGGCTTTCCATTGAAAAACACTTTCAAAATAACCCTATATGCTTTCCAGAAATTCTACGTCATTTCTGATCAACAATATGTCAACAACATATACTCATCAGAAATTCTATAGTGCTCCCACTCACTTCTTTGGAAATACAAGTTTCTCATAAACTTTGTACAAACCCAAAATCTTTGATCATCATCAAAGCATACATTCCAACTCCGAGATGCTCACTCCAGTCCTTAGAAGGATTGCTGGAGCTTTGCATACTTATTAGCATCTTTTGGGATTGACAAAACCTTCCGGTTGTATCACAT
This sequence comes from Triticum aestivum, assembly GCF_018294505.1. NCBI lineage: Eukaryota > Viridiplantae > Streptophyta > Magnoliopsida > Poales > Poaceae > Triticum > Triticum aestivum. Next base: position 650,296,836 of record NC_057801.1, on the reverse strand, counting down.
ACAACCTTTCCTCAAGTATAACATCGAGGAAACAATGTTTTGACATCCTATGTGCAAGATTTCATCAATCATGCAGTAACTGCTAATCCAATTCCAACAGACTCTTAGCATCGCTACGAGTGAGAAAACCTCACCGTAATCAACTCCTTGAACTTGTCGGAAAACATCTTAACGACAAGTCGAGCTTTCTTAATGGTGACATTTACCATCATTGTCCGTCTTCCTTTTGAAATCCATCTGTACTCATTAGCCTTACGACCATCGAGCCGTTCTGCCAAAGTCTACACTTTGTTTTCATACATGGATCCTCTCTCAGATTTTATGGCCTCAAGCCATTTATCGGAATCCGGGCCCACCATCGCTTCTCCATAGCTCGTAGGTTCATTGTTGTCTAGCAACATGACTTCCAAGACAGGATTACTGTACCACTCTGAAGTAGTACATATCCTTATCACCCTACGAGGTACGACAGTGACTTGATCCGAAACTTCATGATCAGTATCATAAGCTTCTACTTCAATTGGTGTAGGTGCCACATGAACAACTTCCTGTGCCCTGATACACACTGGTTGAAGTGATGGTTCAATAACCATATCAAGTCTCCACCATCCTCCCACTCAACTCTTTCGAGAGAAACCTTTCCTCAAGAAAGGACCCGATTCAAGAAACAATTCATATTGCTTTCGGATCTGAATTAGAAGGTATACCCAACTGTTTTGGGTGTCCTATGAAGATGCATTTTGTCCGCTTTGGGTTCGAGCTTATCAAGCTGAAACTTTTTCACATAAGCGTCGCAGCCCCAAACTTTTAAGAAACGACAACTTAGGTTTCTCTAAACCATAATTCATACGGTGTCATCTCAACGGAATTACGTGGTGCCCTATTTAAAGTGAATGTGGTTGTCTCTAATGCCTAACCCATGGACAATAGTGGTAATTCGATAAGAGACATCATGGTACGCATCATATCCAATAGGGTGCAGTTATGATGTTCGGACACACCATCACACTATGGTGTTCCAGGCGGTATTAATTGCGAAACAATTTCCACAATGTCTTAATTGTGTGCCAAAACTCGTAACTCAGATATTCATCTCTATGATCATATCATAGACATTTTATCCTCTTGTCACAATGATCTTCTACTTCACTCTGAAATTACTTGAACCATTCAATAATTCAGACTTGTGTTTCATCAAGTAAATATTCTCAACATCTACTCGAATCATCTGTGAAGTAAGATCATAACGATATTCACTGCATGCCTCAGCACTCATTGGATTGGACACATCAAAATGTGTTACTTCCAACAAGTTGCTATCTTGTTCCATCTTACTGAAAACGAGGCTTTTCAGTCATCTTGCCCATGTGGTATGATTTGCATATCTCAAGTGATTCAAAATCAAGTGAGTCCAAACGGTCCATTTGCATGGAGTTTCTTCATGCATATACACCAATAGACATGGTTCGCATGTCTCAAACTTTTCAAAACGAGTGAGTCCAAAGATCCATCAACATGGAGCTTCTTCATGCGTTTTATACCATTATGACTTACATGGCAGTGCCACAAGTAAGTGGTACTATCATTACTATCTTATATCTTTTGGCATGAAAATGTGTATCACTATGATCGAGATTCAATAAACCATTCAGGTTTAATACTAATCTTGATGGTAGAGGGAGCGTGCGATGTTTGATCACATCAAACTTGGAAACACTTCCAACACATATCGTCAGCTCACCTTTAGCTAGTCTCCTTATATTTCGTAGCTTTTATTTCGAGTTACTAACACTTAGCAACCGAACCGGTATCTAATACCCTGGTGCTACTAGGAGTACTAGTAAAGTACACATCAACACAATGTATATCCAATATACTTCTATTGACATTGCCAGCCTTCTTATCTACCAAGTATCTAGGGTAATTCTGCTCCAGTGGCTATTCCCCTTATCACAGAAGCACTTAGTCTCGGGTTTGGGTTCAACCTCGGGTTTCTTCACTGGTGCAGCATCTGATTTGCCGTTTCATGAAGTATCCCTTCTTGCCCTTGCCCTTCTTGAAACTAGTGGTTTCACCAACCATCAACAATTGATGCTCCTTCTTGATTTCTACTTTCGCGGTGTCAAACATCACGAATACCTCAAGGATCATCATATCTATCCCTGATATGTTATAGTTCATCATGAAGCTCTAGCAACTTGGTGGCAATGACTTTGGAGAAACATCACTATCTCATTTGGAAGATCAACTCCCACTCGATTCAAGTGATTGTTGCACTCAGACAATCTGAGCACAAGCTCAACGATTGAGCTTTTCTCCCTTAGTTTGTAGGCTAAGAAAATTGTCGGAGGTCTTATACCTCTTGACGTGGGCACGAGCCTGAAATCCCAATTTCAGCCCTCGAAACATCTCATATGTTCCGCGATGTTTCGAAAACGTCTTTGGTGCCTCTACTTAAACCATTTAACTGAACTATCACGTAGTTATCAAAACGTGTATGTTCGATGTTCAAAACATCCACAAACGACGTTTGGGGTTCAGCACACTGAGCAGTGCATTAAGGACATAAGCTTTCTACTGTTCGCATAATTGCTACTATCAACTTTCAACTATATTTTCTCTAGGAACATATCTAAACAGTAGAACTAAAGCGCGAGCTACGACATAATTTGCAAAAGGTCTTTTGACTATGTTCAGGATAATTAAGTTCATTTTATGAACTCCCACTCAGATAGACATCCCTCTAGTCATCTAAGTGATTACATGATCCGAGTCAACTAGCCCGTGTCCGATCATCACGTGAGACGGACTAGTTAATGTCGGTGAACATCTTCATGTTGATCGTATCTACTATACGACTCATGCTCGACCTTTCGGTCTCCGTGTTCCGAGGCCATGTCTGCACATGCTAGGCTCGTCAAGTTAACCCTAAGTGTTTTCGCTGTGTAAAACTGTCTTACACCCGTTGTATGTGAACGTAAGAATCCATCACACCCGATCATCACGTGGTGCTTAGAAGCGACGAACTGTAGCAACGGTGCACAGTTAGGGGAGAACACTTCTTGAAATTTTGTAAGGGATCATCTTATTTACTACCGCCGTCCTAAGTAAACAAGATGCATAAACATGATAAACATCACATGCAATCAAATAGTGACATGATATGGCCAATATCATTTTGCTCCTTTTGATCTTCATCTTCGGGGCTCCATGATCATCATCGTCACCGGCATGACACCATGATCTCCATCATCATGATCTCCATCATCGTGTCTTCATGAAGTTGTCACGCCAACGACTACTTCTACTTCTATGGCTAACGCGTTTAGCAATAAAGTAAAGTAATTTACATGGCGTTGTTCAATGACACGCAGGTCATACAATAAATAAAGACAACTCCTATGGCTCCTGCCGGTTGTCATACTCATCGACATGCAAGTCGTGAATCCTATTACAAGAACATGATCAATCTCATACATCACATATTATTCACCACATTCTTGTTGGCCATATCACATCACAAAGCATACCCTGCAAAAACAAGTTAGACGTCCTCTAATTGTTGTTTGCATGTTTTACGTGGCTGCTATGGGTTTCTAGCAAGAACGTTTCTTACCTACGCAAAACCACAACGTGATATGCCAATTGCTATTTACCCTTCATAAGGACCCTTTTCATCGAATCCGTTCCGACTAAAGTGGGAGAGACTGGCACCCGCTAGCCACCTTATGCACCAAGTGCATGTCAATCGGTGGAACCTGTCTCACGTAAGAGTACGTGTAAGGTCGGTCCGGGCCGCTTCATCCCACAATATCGTCGGAACAAGATTGGACTAGTAACGGTAGGCATATTGAACAACATCAACGCCCACAACTACTTTGTGTTCTACTCGTGCAAAGAATCTACGCAATAGACCTAGCTCATGATGCCACTGTTGGGGAACGTAGCAGAAATTCAAAATTTTCCTACGTGTCACCAAGATCTATCTATGGAGAAACCAGCAACGAGGGGAAGGAGAGTGCATCTACATACCCTTGTAGATCGCTAAGCGAAAGCGTTCAAGTGAACGGGGTTGATGAAGTCGTACTCGTCGTGATTCAAATCACCGATGATCAAGTGCCGAACGCATGGCACCTCCGCATTCAACACACGTACAGCCCGGTGACGTCTCCCACGCCTTGATCCAGCAAGGAGAGAGGGAGAGGTTGAGGAAGACTCCATCCAACATCAGCACAACGGCGTGGTGGTGATGGAGGAGCGTGGCAATCCAGCAGGGCTTCGCCAAGCACCACGGGAGAGGAGGAGGAGGGAGAGGCAGGGCTGCACCAACGAGAGGAGAAGTTCTCATCTGTTATGGGCATCCCCAGGCCTCTATTTATATAGGGGAGAAGGGGCTGCGCCCCCTTTAGGGTTTCCCACCCCAAGGGGTGCGGCCAGCCCTAGATGGGACTTGGGGAGGCGGCCAAGAGGGGGAGAGAGGGGAGGCGCCCACTAGGTGGGCCTTAAGGCCCATCTGGACTAGGGTTTGCCCCCTCCCACTCTCTCTTGCACCTTGGACCCCTTGTGGGGGGCGCACCAGCCCACCTAGGGGCTGGTCCCCTCCCACACTTGGCCCACGCAGCCTTCTGGGGCAGGTGGCCCCACTTGGTGGACCCCCGGGACCCTCCCGGTGGTCCCGGTACAATACCGATATCGCCCGAAACTTTTCCGGTGACCAAAACAGGACTTCCCATATATAAATCTTTACCTCCGGACCATTCCGGAACTCCTCGTGACGTCTGAGATCTCATCCGGGACTCCGAACAACATTCGGTAACCACATACAAGCTTCCTTTATAACCCTAGCGTCATCGAACCTTAAGTGTGTAGACCCTACGGGTTCGGGAGACATGCAGACATGACCGAGACGTTCTCCGGTCAATAACCAACAGCGGGATCTGGATACCCATGATGGCTCCACATGTTCCACGATGATCTCATCGGATGAACCATGATGTCAAGGACTTAATCAATCCCGTATTCAATTCCCTTTGTCTATCGGTATGTTACTTGCCCGAGATTCGATCGTCGGTATCCAATACCTTGTTCAATCTCGTTACCGGCAAGTCACTTTACTCGTTCCGTAACACATCATCCCGTGATCAACTCCTTGGTCACATTGCGCATATGATGATGTCCTACCGAGTGGGCCCAGAGATACCTCTCCGTTTACACGGAGTGACAAATCCCAGTCTCGATCCGCATAAAACAATAGATATATTCGGAGATACCTGTAGTGCACCTTTATAGTCGCCCAGTTACATTGTGACGTTTGATACACCCAAAGCACTCCTACGGTATCCAGGAGTTACACGCTCTCATGGTCAAAGGAAGAGATACTTGACATTGGCAAAGCTCTAGCAAACGAACTACACAATCTTTGTGCTAGGCTTAGGATTGGGTCTTGTCCATCACATCATTCTCCTAATGATGTGATCCCGTTATCAACGACATCCAATGTCCATAGCCAGGAAATCATGACTATCTGTTGATCACAATGAGCTAGTCAACTAGAGGCTCACTAGGGACATATTGTGGTCTATGTATTCACACGTGTATTACGATTTCCGGATAATACAATTATAGCATGAATAAAAGACAATTATCATGAACAAGGAAATATAATAATACTTTTATTATTGCCTCTAGGGCATATTTCCAACATCAACATGGTTAAGGAACGAGTTCCATCGGACGTGGACTATACGTGGAGAGGCTGATAGCTGGGTCCATGGTCGCAGCAAGGAAGTGCCTCTTTATTACATGGAAAATAATTATTCCTCCACCTGACAGCGGTGACCCACCGGACGGGCCACCGTATTTCACGAAAAAAACGTTCCCCCTGACTACTGGGACCCACGAGCTACATCTTTGCACGCAAGGAAGTGCGTCTGGGCAAAAAAAAAACGATTCGCCCCCTGACTACTGGGACCCACTAGCTACATCTTCGCACGCAAGGAAGTGCCTGACAGTCGGGACCCACCTCGTCGAAGCGTACGTAGCGTTGTCATTCTGGTTGCGAACGTGTACGTACATATATACTGGTCGATGTAGAGGCGCACACGTGTCGTAGTAGAGGCGCGCACGTAGCATGTACACATACATACAAAGGCCAGGGTGCAAGAAAGAAAATACGGCCACATATGTGTACATACGGGCGGGGTCTCGAACGCCTACTCGCGCATATACGTACGGCCAGGGCTCGTGTACATTGGCTGGGTCGGAATGGAGAAACAGCATCGTCGTCGTGTTCATGGGGAGCCAACCGACTGGGTCGGAACGGAATGCGTTGTCGTGTTCATCAGGAGGGCTTGGACGGAACAGGCGATGGAAACGAGGCATGACGTACGGTAGAACGGAGGAAACGGCCTTGTGTTCGACCGGCCACGTTCGAAACGGGATCCTGTTCATCGGGAGGGGTCTGGTGTACCGCAAAACGGAGGAAACGGACCTCCTACAGTCAAAACGGGGGTCCTGTTGATTGGGACGGGTGTGGCGTACCGTAAAACGGAGGAAACGGACCTCCTACGGTCGAAACAGGGGTCCTGTTAAACGGGAGGGGTGTGGCGTACCTCAAAACGGACGAAACGGACCTCCTACGATCGAAACGGGGGTCCTGTTGATCGAGAGGGGTGTGGCGTACCGCAAAACGGACGAAACAGACTTGTGTTGGAGCGCTACGGTCGAAACGGGGGTCCTGTTTATCGGGAGGGGTGTGGCGTACCGCAAAACGGGACTCCACGAGATACTGTTCATCTTCATCGTCGACCTCCTCCAGCCTCCACGGGCTACTGTTCATCCACCGTCGACCTCCTCCAGCCTCCACATGCGACTGTTCATCCACGGGCTCCTGTTCATCCAGCCTCCACCACGCGCTACTCCACCGGCTACTGTTTAACCACCCCTCCACCGTCTACTGTTCATCCAGCCCTCCACGGGGTCGTTCTGTTCATCCAGCCCTCCACGGGGTCCTGTTCATCCAGCCCCAACCGGCTCGATCGATCGGGGTCCTATTCACCCAGAGGCAACGCCACAGGTCCTATTCATCCACTCCCACGGCTCACTGTTCATCCAAAACCCCCCGCAACGCTCACTATTCATCCAGAGAGGCAGCATCGATCGGCTTCAGTTAGCAGCAGTAGTGAAGGAATCGATCGCTCGGGTTCAGTACCGCGTAGCCTGCAGTGCAATCGCTCGGGTTCGGTTAGAGCCCAACGCCTCGCTCGGGTTCAGTTAGAGCCAACGTCTCGCACACACGCGCGTACGTGTATGAGAGAAACGTGCATCGCTCGGCCCCCGACCATCCACCGTAACCGGGAACTCCCTGAAATTTTCCTCGCCCTCGCTTCTACCACGGTTTTTTTCGTCATGGACGACCCAAAGAATGTCATGCAGCCGCGTCTCCGGCCCGCCCAGGACGAAAAACCCATTTTCTATCATGATTTTTTGTCATAGAAGTAGGAGCCCACCACATCTATGATGATACCGGGTTTTGTCACAATTATCGTCATAGAAGTGTCATATGTATGACAGAAAAAAATTTCGTTCGGTCCAAAATGTCACGGATGTGTCTTTTTTTGTAGCGAATGTTGTATTTGACACAAAAGTCTGTTACCTCTTTACAAAACTCATCCCAACCATTCTGACTTATATCCAATGTGGTTTTAATCAATCCCACAACAAGTACAATATAATGATTTTTAATTGCAAACATTGTGAAAGATTGCTAGTCTTGCCCAAATCACAGGCCGCCAAGTGGCAAGTGGAGAACTGGATATATAGAAAGCCCAATAGTACACTCCAGACTGTTGAAATTGTCATAACCTCGTTTCAAAATACAGTGAACATACAAGGAACTCTACCTAATGAACCCGTTACATAGATGCACATAGGTCAAATACTAAACACACACCGGATACACTTAGTAAGTTCGACCTAATTTCTTAACATTGTGGTTGAGATAAACAGTTTCAGTTGACATAAATCAATGTAAAATGCAAGCAACAACAATGGAATGTAGGTTATCTAGTGAATCCTAAGTGAGGGGGCCATGCTTACAAGATTAGGACTAATCTGGAGTAGCCTGCTACATGACAGATACTGCTACATTCCCAGTTCCTAAAGCTATACATCAGAAGTTCAGAACAACGCTCCACGCCTCCACCGAACAGAGCTATACATCGAAGAGAACTAGGAAGGATACCTTTGCTCCTGCTTTGTTGTCTGCTCTGTGCTGCAGCCTGCCAGCTGTCGGGCAGCCTGCCGCCTTGTCGGACAGGGCAGCAGCCCGCAGTGCCGCAACTTGATGCCACAGAAGGGGATCGAAGGGGACGGAGCTGGCCGGTTGGGTAGGTACGACGGCAGCCGACAGTCGGCGGCGGCGAGTTGCGCCGGCGGGTAGGGACGTAGGCCACACAACCACCTGACGCCTAGGGTTCGTCCAAGTCGGGGAACGGGCGGCGGGCAGCCGATTGGTTGTGTTCGTCCAAGACTCCAAGTCGACGCACAAGCGAACAGCTTTTTGAGAATGGGCCTCACGCCCCAGGCCGCCTTAGCTTTGCTACAGTATATTTGCTATATTGTACATGCAAGATGGGCCTCACGGCCGAGGCAGCCGCCCTGTCTCCGCCCATGATTGCTCCTACTATGCACACTATTTCGTACATAGTGATATACCATGATGCCGATTCTTCTTATGTTTATTTTGTGTGGACTTAACTACCTGGATTTTGTTCATTTATGTAACTTCTAATATTTCACATTAATGTTACACCCACATCACGTTTAACATAAAACTGTATTAATTTTCTCTAGTATGACTGTATGAGACACATTGTGAGTTGGCTTATTGCAGGGGTCTCTGCTGGATACCAGGCGGGATACTTCGCTATTTTTTAGGTATCGGTTAGAAATGCCCTTATATAGAAATAGAGTGTGTGTATAGCAGAGGTGAGTGTATGCGTGGGTCTAGAAAAATCTACTTCCTCTCTCCCCCTCGTAAACCCTATATTTCGAAAGGCACCTACAAGGAAATCCCTCAAGCCTCATCCGCTAAGGGGTCAGCAGCAAAACCACGCTAAAACCTAAGCAATCCGCCCCAAATCGGCGGCCGCACGCACGCCGTCGCAGCCATGGCGACCTCCTTCGCGTTCGGCAATTCCGGCGGGGCGGGATCCACCTCGTCCTCCCCCTTCTCCTTCTCCACCGCCCCATCCGCCTTCTCCTCGTCCCCCGCCCCCGCGTTCGGCTCGTCCCCCGCCCCCGCATTCGGTTCGTCCCCCTTCTCCGCGACCACCGCTTCCTCTGCTCCGGCTTTTGGTTCATCCCTCTTCGGATCCACCCCCGCCTCCGCGTCCGCTCCGGCCACCGCCACCGCTTCCTCCCCGTCCGCTTTCGGCTTCGGGGCCACTGGTTTCGGGTTCTCTCAGCCCGCGGCCACCGCGTCCGCCTCACCCCTCTTCGGCGCACCCGCCACCTCCGCCGCGGCAACCACGCCTAGCATATTCGGGGCCGCCACGACCACCCCCAGCCCCTTCGGTGCATCGGCCACCTCGTCTGCGGCCACCACCCCGAGCCTCTTCGGGGCCGTCTCCTCCCCCGCGGCCACACCAGGTCTCTTCGGTGCGACCACCGCCGCCGCCAGCACCCCCAGTATATTCGGCGCCGTCTCTTCCGCTCCGTCCACGCCTGGCCTTTTCTCTGGCGCCGCCACGGGATTCGGCTTTGGCTCATCGGCATCAGGCTCCGCCGCCGCTTCGACACCGTCATTCGGCTTCGGCGCGCCCGCCGCATCTAGCACCGCTACTACCTCGGCTTCGGCACCGGCTCTGTTTGGGGCCGCCACTGGTGGCTCGTCCTTGTTTGGATCTACCTCCACGGCGCCGTTGTTCGGTGCCGCGGCCTCGTCTCCTGCAACCACTGCCACGACCGCGCCATCCCTTGGCTTTTCATTAGCGCCAGCAACAACTGTCTCTGCTCCGTCGTTTGGTTTCACGCCGGCATCAGGAAGCACAACGACGGCCAGCACCGCCTCTTCCTTGTTCTCGGGTGCTTCTTCAGCCTCTGCCTTCTCGTTCTCCAACAGTGCATCCGCTGCTCCCACCACGCCTGCCTCTGCGCCCGCCAGTGGTTTCTCCTTGGCCACTTCGCAGGCTGCATCTGCTCCGTCATTGTTCTCTAATACTGGTGCAGCTGCAAGCTCGTCGGCGACCTCTCTTAGCTCCCCGTTCGGTGCATCTTTTGCTACTCCCACGCCAACGTTTGGTTCTGCTTCCGCAACGAGTGCATCCACTGTTCCATCAGCTGCGGCTGCCCCTGCCCCTGCAACCTCGGGGTCATCATTGTTCTCCGCTAGCGGTTTCAGCTTTACAGTCCCGCAGGCGTCATCAGCTGCAGCAGTTACAACCACTGCCACCACTATCACTACTTCTGCAGCCACGACTCCTTCTACCACAACAACTGCATTTCCTAGTTTTAGCTTGCAAGCTTCCACACCAGCTCCTGGCTCAACTTCGGCAGCTCAGTCTACACTGCTTGGTGAGATACATTTCTTCATGCTCAGTACCTTTTGCATTTCGGTGTCTTGTGTTTAGATTAGCTCAAGCATACTATACACTACACCGAACAATTAGGTCTCAATAGCGCATAGTATACATATCCTGAACTACTTATTGCTTTCAGTACCCATTTAGTTCTTTGTAACCTTGGCAGTTTTTGTTCCACTATGTCTGTTTACTAATTTCCTAAGTGACAGCTTTGGCAATCTTGAGCGTATTAAGTGTGTGTATTCCACAGGCGGTTCTACTACAGCTGCAAGCACACTAGCCACCATCGCCACCACAAGTCAGGCGACTTCCTCAGCTATTCAAGCTAGCAGCACTGGGTTGTACATCCCCCCTCAGTTTATTTCTACGATGACTTGTTACTGCACTTGCATAGCAAGGTTTTAACATTTTCTACAATGTTCCTCTTGTATTCTTTCTGCAGAGCTAGTACGAGTGCCATCACTCCAGCAGCACCTCAAGCAGCTAAGCTTCCGTCAGAAATTGTTGGTAAATGTGTCGAGGAGGTATTGCACTTATCTTTTTCGAGTACTGTCGTTTCTTCCAGGCTGGATTGATCTTCTACTGTGCTTTCTGAACATCTTCACCTTAGATGCGCAGTAAGCTAGTGATATTTTGGTATTGAAGTCTCATGGAGCTACCTATTATAGATTATTAGGGACTGGAACAATGGTCTTCAAGACCGCACTGCAAAGTTCCGGAAGCATGCAACTGCCATATCTGAATGGGACAGGAGAATTCTGCAAAACAGGAATGTTCTTATAAGGCTTGAGGTATGCCTTTTAGCCAATTTTGTCTGTATTAAACGTCCATTAATGTTATGTGTGGGAGCGCCAGCTCTTTTACTGAATTATAATATGAACTGAGAACAGAGAGTATGTCCCATTACAGTTCTGTTTTCTAGTTCAGTTCATGCAAGCTTTTGCTTTTAGGTCTACCTGAAGCTCTTTAAAGTACATATATATACTTGCTGATTTTGTAGTTTTTTTCAACTAATGCATTTGTTGAAGATAGTGGTTAACAGAAATGTTACACATTCCATTGTTTTATGTTAAAAGCATTGCATTGAGGATGGCTAAAACGACCTACATTGAGGATGTAGGGAGTATCATGTAGTGCAATTTAGGCTTATCCAGGTTTCTAGCCAGATGTTATGACTTACGAAGGGAGAGAATCTTAAATTGTGTTAACGTATATCGTAAATACTATAGGATGAGCTGATTGTTCCTATGTCAATGCTACATCCGGTTCAACTTATTTGTTGTTTCAGCTCCTTAGACTTGTTTCAATACTTGTCAGTATGCACCTTTTAGGTAAAATTTCAAATTATTGACAGCCATACGCGTTGTCTCCAACCACTTGTCTTGTTCCAATTGGACCAATGCCAAGTAGTGATGGTTCTATCATTAACCAGGGTAAACATGGCATGGTGCTACATTCTTAGTATCAGTTTCACAAATTTGTGTTCCGTTACTTAACATAACAGTATTTGGACCTAAAGGTGGGGCGTTAATAAGTCAATTAGTTCCATCATCAAAATAAGCAATCTAAAATATTTGTAGTTGATTCGAAACGAAAATAAATAGAAACCAGTACTTAATCAACTCTAGTTGTTCATCTAGAGTCCATTTGATGTGTTTCAGATCAGTACATAGCAGATTCTCTCTTGAATCATGATGTTCACACTAAATTTTCATCGTTATGTTTCATCTTGAATGCTGACCTGTTGCAGGCTGATGTGGCCAAAGTTGTTGAAACACAAACAAGCTTGGAGAGGCAACTTGAGTTGATAGAAACTCATCAGAAAGAGGTGTGTGTGTGTGTGTGTGTGAACTTTTTCTTGTCTGCTCATATATTAGCTACAAGTTAGTTTTCTTTGTGTTTGTTTTGTGTCTCATTCTACTTGATCTCTAAACACAAATATTCTACTTGTCTGCTTTCCTTCATATGATATACTACCTCCATTCCATAATGTAGCGCGTATAGATTTTTTGAAAAGTCAAACTTTGCAAACTTTAGAGGGAGCTATTTATAAGCTGCCCTGGGAGAGATCATTCCTTCATTTTAGTCCATCATGTACTTATGTTGTTGGATAAAATTGGTTTGAGATATATGTCGACCAGAGATGTTTTTATGCCTGATAGCCTGATGTCTCTTTCTAATCTTGTGTGTTTAAATATCTCGTAGATTGTATCTAAGATTTGTGGTTTATAACTATAATAATGATACAGAATTGCCTGATTGAGGTTTTATCTTTACAAGAATTTTGTGCATTTTTCTAATAAATTTCTGATGTTTAAAGTCATGTCGATGGTTTTTAAGTGATGTCACCAACAAAAGCCACCTTGTTGAGGGTTAGATGCACATTTTTTTTGTAATTTTTAGCACAGCTCCCATCGGACGATTTAATTGCATAATCAATTAGGCCCTCTGTTGAATGTGTTATTTACTTAGTATGTTAGTTAGCCATCACACAGTCATTTAATTGATTGTACATTTGTGTCTGTCAATTTACCAATTGGAAGTTCAGTTGAGTGAGGATTGTCATGCTTGTTCAGAATTTGCATTGCAGATTTTTGCTTAACACGCTGAACTGACTTACAGCTAGGTTGTCTATCAAATTGTTTAATACACACTGCTCAAGAAGTAAACGTTTCTTATACATACAATAATAGTGTTGGACTGTCACATGGTTTTGGTGGGAAACAGGTTACTCGCAGGCGCAATATTGATAATCTGATAGAACTGATGTGAGTGCATATGCGCTGGAATTTTCTGGTCACCGAGACTACCAGACTTCGAGATTAGTCTTCTTAGCGACTTATCCATATAGGGTGAGCCTGCAGAGATTAATTATTGAGCTTTGTACTTACAACCTACATGTTTTATAATTGCAGGTGGACAAGGCTCTGCAGAGCATGGAGGAGGAAGCCGAGCGTATATTCCAGGATGAACGGGTCTTACTTCGTGAAGATGAGGCTGCCTCGGCAAGGGATATAATGTTAGTTCAATGTATTTTGGCTGTTTTAGCTTCTTATTTTAGTCTTGGGTTTAGTTTGACTTTTTAATCTCCAGTAAACAAATGATACAACTTATTTCAGAAACAAAATCTCTAACCAAATTATTTGGCAATGCAAAGGTACGAGCAAGCTGAAGTTGTGGAGAATGAGTTGCAGCATATGACAGAACAAGTGAAATCCATCATTCAGACCATGAATTCTACTCAGGTAAATATCCAGATTGTAACATTTGCCTTGTGATGAGCATTGCTTGAGTCTCCTTGTCCAATGCAGGGTGGTGAGCTTGAGGCTACGGATACCATGGCACCATTTGATGTTGCTGTCCGAATACTGGATAATCAACTGCGCTCTCTAATGTGGATTGATGAGAAGGTCAGGTTTTCCTTTTTGTGACTGTTTGTTCATTAATATTTGGAAAAAGCCAGATTACTCCCTGAACTTTGATGCTTGGCCTACATAACTTCTTACACTATGATGTGAGATACCCAACCTCCTGAACATACAAAACCGATAGTTTAACCTCTCGAGGCGGTTTTGGGTGGTTGTTTATTGAAAAAAAAGAGTTTAGGAAGTCTAAACTGCGGTGCAAAACCATCTCAGGGGGCTGAAGTTTCATTATCTCGCTGGGAAAGTTCAGGGGGTTATCTTAAATTATTTTATCTTTAAAATGTTTTAGACTAGTTCAATGTTCTGTTCATCACATCCACACGGTCTGCTTGCAAATGCTAGTTACATTTGGGGGTAATAAAATAATAATAATTGTGCCGCGTTTCCTGTTTTTGTTCAATAATTTCTGATGTGTTCTGAAGGTGTTAGCTTGCATTGTGCTCGGCTAATATTTTTATTGATCTGTCTATTTCTTCAATATATACCTTCCGCATCCCTACAGTCCTACATTTTGAGAATATAGGCGCTACCAATAATGCTGATATGACACAGAATAATTTTTTCCAGTATTTTTTGCTATGATACAATAGAATCCTGCTGTTGAGCTTACGAACTTGATTCCTGTGTTGACACTGTCGGATAGAATGTTGCCTCTGAGCAAATCCTGGAAGCTTATCCCTGTATCTTCATGTACTGTTCTGCGGAATCCTGCTTTTTCCTCCATACCATCCTTTCATGGTTTTGGTGAAATCTTTCCTATGAATGGAATAAGAGAAACTTGGTCCCAATTTTTTGTTCTTCACTTGTTGTTAGGTTTGGTGTTATATGCATATGTTCTTTTAACAGTGCTTATTTGGTGGGATTAGTAGGTCGGATGGGCTGATGCAAAATCATTATTGATTCTCCTTTTCCTCAATTGTTCACAGGCAAACGAGTTCTCAAACAGAATACAGAGACTGCCCAACAATAGTACTGCGGCTGAGCGCGACTCTGGAATCCCAAGGTTTTGGTTAAGCTGATTCAGTCCTGGATGGACATTTGGTGGTCTGCTCGTGGGTATTAAAACGTGCTATATATGTTGGTAGTTCTGCTGTTTCAAAGTAAAAGTTTCACCGCTTTCCCCTACATTCAAGTACTTCTGTGACGTGTTCTTAACATGATTTACCGTGTTGACGCTGTTCATTGGAATTCAAACTGCTTGTTAGATGAACTGCCCTGCTTCATTATAACAGACTTCAAAATTTTTTAAAAAATCTGTCGTTAACAATTGCGCGGTTGTGCCCTCTCTAGATGAGCAAACATGGGACTTCTCTAAATGTTTTGTCTGTGATTGGTTCCAAGTATGTTTAGACCAGTTGAGTTGAGATATAGCTTTTCTATGACGAGTCAAGTGTCCTTAGTATCTGCAGTATTTGACATCCAAAAAAGTACTGCGGTATTGACCATTGGGCTGGGCAGTGGCGTATGCAGCCAACCATAGGCCTAGAAGTTACCTTCTGAGCTTTCTCTCGCGATCTGATATGATACTTCCGTTTGTTGTTCAAAGGCATACGAGCTTTAGGAAAGATGCATTGTTGCTATCGTAGGACACTTTCCCTGTGCTGTGAGCAAAAGATGTGGATGTGTTTTAGCTGGTTCTCCTCCCTGACATGATTATTTGCCTCGGTAATGGATGTTATGCTTGCCTATGATGTTTCTGGTCTGTGCTTTGGAATCTAGATGCACCTAAAAAGAAAGCTATCGCCTACCTTTACCCTAAACGAAAGGTTTGGTAAAAATAGTCAGACAGCACAAGCGGTCGCAAAATCAGGCGCGTCAGCCACGCCGGTATATGGGCATATGTTGGCATCACCTACAGCTTGGCCGCAAACAGCAGTCCGCACTAAGCACAGCTCCGTAGACAGGTACAGTTGGTACGAGTATTCTTTTCTCGCCTGGGATTCCATTCAACGGATAGTGGCAGGTATCAATAGGGCGAAGCAAGTATTAATTGGTAGCATGCCATATGATTATTAAGAGGAACCCTGGGCAACTTGGCGTTAGATTAGGACATGTGCGCTGTGAGCTACTCATAGAAAGCACATGCCGAACCCCCGGTCTCGAGGACGGTCGGAAGATACCACTGGCAAAAGGGGAGGAAATCTGGAGCGGGGTACCAGTCAAGATGGCACATGCCACCGCCAGCCATGTGATCTGAAGGAGGCCTGATGCCCGAGGCGATTAGGGAATCCGTCCCCCATTTGCAGCTCCCACATGGCCCAATTAAAGCGCAATCTTCTCTCCTCTGCAATCAAAGCCCCTCCTCCCTCTTGATGCTGCGACGCACAAGCCAATAATAATTATCTTGCGTGCAGTACGTACATGGTTCGTACTACAATAGGGGTCAGTAGTAGAGTGGAGTGGAGTCCAATCCTCGAAAGCGAGCCTCACCCACCGGCGTAGTACTACGAGGGTGTGGTGTGATAAGACGGGCCGCTAATCAGTATCGCCGTCGTCGTTGTCACGATCACAATGCAAAGCCAGCAGCAGTAGAGTACCATCTTTAGAACTCTCGGGCAGCCTCACAAGCAAGCATGTTTGGTCTCGGTTGTGCGCGCCATCATGTCCCGCGCCGACCCACGCCGCCCTCCACCACCACCACCATATCTTGGCGCCCCTTTCAGAATTTCGCCGGGAAGATCCGATGATCGCTCGCTGGGCCGGCCGGGGCCGAAGGCAGCGACGCGGCACGGGCCGAAAGGGAGCCGCCAACAGCGAGGAGTCGCCACATTTACACCGATGAGCACCCCATAAACAAAGGCCTCCGTGTTTTGCCTTTAGCCAGCAAGAGGAATCAACATCGATCGATCGTCTCCATTACAAGCATGCACCATGCAAGCTCCAGCGGGGAAGAGAGTAAAAATAAGAAGAAAAGGAACAGATCGAGAGCCCTACAGGATAGTAGTAGTGCTATGTTAATACCATCATCAATTCAATTCATCATCATACGGAATGTCTCATGAGCTGCAAATCTTATAAGCCATGAAGACCATCACATATATATTGGTGGGGGCAAGCCAAACACAAACACACGGACACGTACGTACGTACTACCAAGGGATCTGGCAGGGGGAAGCAACGGGCGTGGTCTTAGGGACCCGGTCACCCTGCTGTTCAACTACGGTGTGACACTGACGGACGCCCTAGGAGAGGCGAGGCTTGTATGTTACAAGGCGACCAAAACCTAGCAAGCAACAGTACTGGATCCGCCGTGCCGGCTGCCGGGAGTGGGAGGGGAAGCTTCTCGAGCTCCTTGCGGACTTCCCGCCGGCCGGTGGCATGGCAGCTTCACGGTCCGGGCGGCGACGGCGAGGGAGCTAGTGGTGCAACGAGGAGGGGCCCGGGGCGACGGCGGCGCCGGGCTTGGGGCACTGGTAGCACTTGGCGAAGAGGCCGAAGGTGTTGATCTGGCGGATGAAGTTGACCATGCTGGCCCAGCCGCCGAGCCCGAAGCCGACCACGAACACCCACACCACGATGAAGGCGTTGAGCACGAACATCCCCGTCCAGCTCGGCAGGAAGAAGGGCGGCTTCTCCGCCGCGTTCTGTTCAATTGTCACAAATCATCAGAAAACACAGAGCATCAAAAATGGATGATACATGCATGGAATGGAGCCACCGCGCCGCTGCACAAAATAAATGTTGTTTGCTAGATACTCTCCATCTATCTATCTATCTATCGTCCGTACTGCAAACCACATTCGATTTCTCTTCCGCAAAGCTTGAAGAAGAAAAGGAAGGAATCGAGAGCGGGAGAGAAAGGGACCCCGCAACCCACGCCACGATATCCCCATCGATCGACGTCCGTCTCCAGCGGCGCCGCATGCTATCTATCTATCCATCCATCCATCACCCGTGCGAAAAGCCAGTCCAGCCAGCCAGCCAGAGTCCAGACGCGCCGGGCCAACGCCGCGACGGCGACCGGCGCCCCCGTAGCGCGGCTAGCTTCCGGGGACTCGTGCCAAAAGTAACAGGAGATCCCGATCCCTCCATGTCAACGATCGCCATCCATCCCGGCCAGCGGCGAGCCCACGATCGGCCCCGTTGCTGAAAAGTCTCTGCTAGGGAGGGACGGTTTGGATGCTTCCCCTCTGCTCTCCTGTGCGGCCGGGGAGGGACCAGCCATAGCTGCATTCAGGGCAGGCTCACCTACGGGATGGACCATATGTAGGATGGTACTAAGCCTGGGAGAAACCTCCTAATTCGGGACACCAACCCTTGGAACTGACACACACCATGGGTGATGGCTAAGCGCCATTCGCCATGCCGTAGCAGCTATGGATCCATAGCAGCGACGGCCGAACCAACGGACGGACGGTGCAGACGGAGGAGAGGGATCGAGGATCCAAATCGTTGTCGGGGCGGATTAATGTGGCCGTTGGCCGGACTCAATGATTGGGGATTCGTGGTAGCAGTGCCGCTCCTAAGAGCAAGTACAATAGAGCTGAGTCAGCGGGCTATAAGGAATAAACTAGTATATTTCTGCTTAGTTGGAGGAAAGAGAGGAGGAGAGAGAAGGTAAGCGGGCTCTTCGTGAAGAGCCAGCTTTAGCACGTGCTCCTACGCACTTTATGAGAATGAAAGGTGGTCCACATAATAAAAAAATAGTACACTCTTTTGATCTACTATTGTAGATGTTGACTATAAGATGGGTTGTAGATGACATGTCACTGACTTAACCATGCTCTAAGCAGGAGGCGGGGCCACCTGGGGCTGTGCAGTCAACAGTGCATGTGGCACGTGCACGGATCTCCACTGTCTATTCCATTGCACGTCTCTCTGCCTCCGCTGCGCGTTGCGTTGCAATCGGGCCGCTGTTCATGCGCCATGGATGAATCGGCCGGGCCACTGTTGATGCCTGATGGACCAGACCATGGATGTAGTACTACTGGACTGCTGGTGCAGTGGTGGTGTGCTACCAAGAGATGATGGATGGATGAATGAAGCGAACCGGGCCATGCAATGCATGCATGCATGCAGCTGGAGCTGGCAATGCACGGCCTCACTCATCCCATCCTTAATCATCCATCGACGATGCCATTGGCAATGATTGGCTAAGCTGGTCGGATCTCTAATCTACTAATAAAGAAAGAAAAAGCAGTGGTACCAGTACTCTTCCTACAGTGATGAGAAAGAAATTAGGCGCACGGCAGCATCACGCATTTACTAACAAGAACATGCTAATTAAGCTTCTTCTCAAAGCCAGTACACTACAGTATGATCCTCCTCTATGCAAAAAAAGAAATGCAATGCAATACATGTATAGATAGAGAAGAGTAAAGGAGTAGAGGAAACTTACGGCGCGGGCGGATGCGGATCGGTAGGTGAGCATGTGGGCGAGCGCGGGGATGATGTAGACGGTGAAGCTGACGAGGAGGGCGCCGACGGCGGAGTTGATGGGGCCGAAGAAGGGGAAGATGATGGCGAGGAACCAGATGGGGACGACGATGGGGAGCCTGGCGAGGGCGCGGAGGCAGACGCTCTTGGTGTCGTGCATGCCGATCACCTTCTCCCACACGAAGTAGAGCGGCGTGCAGGCGAAGCCGAAGGTGATGAACTGGTGGATGAGCATGAGGATGACGGCCGCGTCCCGCCACGCCGTCTTGGGCAGCAGCGAGAAGGCGTTGGCGTGCGCCAGCAGCTCGTCCCCGTACGCCCAGTACATGGCCGACGCCGACGGCAGCGTCAGCGTGAACACGTACAGCGTCGCCAGCAGGTAGATGTACTTGAACTTGGCCGGCTTCCACATCGCGTGCATGATCTCCCTGCCCAATGCCCATGCAACCAACATTAGCATCACCACCATTATTGACAAACAACTGTTTATACTAAATGAAATGGCAGAGCTTCAATAATCAACGATCATGGAAGAAGAAGTAGGAAATTAACGGACAAAACGGCCTCTGCACATGCATGCGATGCGGGTCAATGTGGACGCAGAGACTTCAGTTGGTACAAATGATACGGAAGAAAGGCTTCTTCCTAATCACGGAGTTCGGTTGCAAAGAAGAAGATCGTGGCGGCAGGGGGAATCTCGCTGACGAGCTTTCACTCACTCAACCACACATGCGTGCACGAGCTAGCTCAATCCTCCGGTCAAATAATAGAGGATCCCGGCAAATACGGCCAAATAAGTCCGTTGCCAATTATATATATACTAATTGCCTAACAATCAATCAATTAATCATGTCACTCCACTCCACTCCGAGCTAGTTGCAGTAACGACCTAACTGGACTTGGAACTTGTCGGAGATCAGAAAACGGTGAGTGGAAATGCCATCCAAGGACATTCACCACGAGATCTTTCTCTTCAGATGCAACTTCTTGTTAAAGTAGTAGGTCAGTGTCCCCCTCACTCCACTAGGCTAAAACATCAAGATGATGGCAAGATGAGCGGAACGGAATCATCACCAGCAGATGATGATGTGTCGCAACATTCACGCACGTCCCGGTCCAGCCAGGACGGAATTGCATTTCTTGATGTGAACTCCGCACTAGCGGAATTCACTCATTCAATTCAATGAAACCAGCCATGGCCAGTCCTTTTCTTTCACTTCCGTCAATACCAAAGCATTTCCGTTTTTACGCCACCACCAGCTGCATAAGCAGCTACGTACTGTACTTACTTTAACAGTAGCGCCCTGGTCGCCGAAGCTACGAGATATATATGAGACGACTATAAAAATGGTTCAAATCTCCGGCCCAACGGCGGCCACTAGCGAGCGACCAGGGTGTTTGAACGCCGCACTCAGTGATGAAGACGCTAATTATTCCCCCGCATGGCCTCAAATCATGGCTAAGCTAGCTACCAGGAAACACCAATGATCCAATCAAGTTTTGATTAACAATTAACTAATCGCAGCGGCAGAGGAGCAATGGGAATAAAGGGCTCTACTCTAATGCGTGGTGGCTGGAGATCTAAAATACACCGCGCCCCAATTCTTTTCCCCTCTAGACTAGACTGTATCATGTGTGTGTGGGTGCTGGTACTGGTAGGGAGGACCTTTTGGATGCATCACCGCACATGAGCGCACCAGGCTCCATCCGACTGACTGACTAATGGCCGCAAGCTAGCTAAGCTAAGCTAAACCAAAGGCCGGTTCCCACCACCACGGCCTATCACGTTTTTAAGTGCCCTAGCTGTGCATTTGGGATCTGTGCCGCCCCATGGGTTGGATGGATGGGGCTAGCTAGATGCAAGGCTACGTGCCGCTACAATCTTGTTTAGTAAGTTATAATCAAGATTAACTTGTACTGTCGAGAGTACACTACTGTTGGCCTGGTACTGCTGCTGCTGCAAGTACCATGGACCGGGGACGGGGGACCATTGGAATGGAAACTAGAGCCGGGTTTCCAATCCAATCCAGACATGTCCTCCCGATCCACAGGCAAAAGCTGCAGCCCGGCGGAAAGTTCACCACCCTTCTTCTTCATCAGTCAGAGTACCACTAGCAGTAATTTACTTACTGAGCAAACAAATACTAGATAGATAGATAAATAAACTGTAAAAAGAGAGAGAGAGAGAGAGAGAAATTGGTGTCGCTTACACAGTGACTGCGTGTCCGCCGAAGGTGTAGAGGATGTTGGTGGCGCCGGTGAAGTAGAGGACGAGCTTGTTGGGGCCGGTGTGGGTGACGCCCTCCACCTGCCCGTTGATGAGCGCGGCGATGGCCAGGTACCAGGCGGTGTAGGTGGTCATGCCCAGCCCCAGGAAGGACCAGATCCGGTAGTTGTGGAAGGACGGGATGAACACCGTCGTCGCGCAACACGCGCCGAAGATGTACGTCCACGTCCGCTTGTCCAGCCGGTCGTTGATGTAGTAGATGTTACTGTAAGTAAATTAGAAAAAAAGTTTGTTTATTTACTAGCTAGCTCGTCTCAGCCCTCAGCAACTGAACTGGACACACAGTGGTAGGGGTACGATGATGAGAGTGATGGTTGGGTGGACCGGCTGAGTACTGACCTGGCGCAGGCGATGAGCTGGATGACGGTGCCGAAGAGCAGGAAGGTGCAGTTGAAGGCCAGCCCGGCCGCCTTCCAGTACGGGCCCAGCAGCCCGTCAAGCACCTCGAACCACTGCGAGGGAGGTCAACATCGCAGCTTCATTAGTAATTCTTGCTTCGCCATTAATCAACCACAGTTACCACTACTCACACTCCATCATGTTTCTAGTACATGCGTACTAGTAGTAGTACTGTACTACTACTTGAATCATTAAGCATGGTGATCATTACTTGGGGGCAAATGTGGTTTTGGTCTTGCGACTAAAAGGGGAGGATTAAGGAAGGAACTCTGCCCGCTGCATTTGCAACTCATACTTTCCGTTCGACAAGCAACTTGAGGGGACTGCATATCTAACGCGTGAAGCGGGCCGTTTTTTATTTATTTTTCACTGAAAAAAGGAGAGCATTTTCGTATTTTTGCAGCCAGGGATCGGCAGCGGCCGACAGAAAGGCGTGTCCGTTTGGCGAAGCCGGGAACTGCAATCCGTTAGCGAAGAAGAGGGAGGGGAGCACGCCATGGATTGCAGGAAGGGGCAGGGGAGGTGGGTACCTGGATGACGTGGTTCTTGAAGCTGACGCCCTCCTTCTCCTTGCGGGAGCGGTACTCGACGTAGAGGACGCTGATGAGGTAGGCGGTCCAGCTGCCGAGGAAGCCGTAGAAGAGCTGCAGCAGGATGCCCGAGAGCATCCCCAGCTGCGAGAAGGAGTAGGGCAGCGTCAGCAGCACCTGCGCCACCTGCAATCAAGCGAGCAACAAGAACCCCATCCCATTCCGTTCATCATCAGTCAATCATCATCGTCTTCTTCTTCAACATCATGGCGATCGATGCTCAGGAAGACATACATACCTGGTTGGAGGCGCAGCTGAACCAGGCGTCCCACACGGAGCCGCCGTGCCAGAGGAAGCTGGTGACGCTGAACTTGCCGCCGCCGTGCTGCTCCTCGTCGCCGTCCGCGCCGCCGCTGCTCACGCCCATCACCCCGACCTCCTCCTCCTTGCCGTGCCCGTCCGCCACGATGGCCTCGTCCCCATGCTCGCGGGGCACCATCTTCTCCTCTCTCCCGTTCTCTCACCACGCCGCGCTCCGCTGTGTGCTGTGTACGGACGAAGCAGAGCAGAGGGATCAAGATCCAGGAGGACAGCGCAGGCAGACTCTCCGCCCAATACGAGCGCGAGAGGCCAATATAAAACGAAACGGGGGCGGCAGCCTCTGAAACACCGGCACGGAGAGAAGAGAAGAGAGACGAACCTTTCTTGCGAGGAGGAGGAGGAGAAGTAAATATTCGGAGATCGCGGCCGGCCGGACGGACGGGGCAGTGAATGCAGGGTGCGCCGGAATTTACTGTGCGATTGATGCAGGAGTGGGCTCTCTGTTGGCTCGCTCGCTGCTAGGAGTAGCTAGCTAGGAGCCTAGGAGCGTGGTGGTGGCCGCGCCGCCCGGGTGAAGGTACGACCGCAGAGCGGAAGGATTACTCTCTGCCTTGCCTGCCGGCGTGCTCTTTCCCGGCTCTTCTCCGCCTCCTCTGCTCCCTGCTTCCTCTGTTATGAGGGAGGAGTAATGGCGGGACAGAGTTGCGGGCTATCACTCACTCGTAGCCTACTACTCCTAGCTCGTAGGCGATGGTAGGGAGAGAGAGAGAGAGAGCTGACGCCGGCGGGTGATCCGGCGGGCGGGGCGGGGAGAGAGAGAGTGATGAGGGAGCGCAAGCAGATGGGGAGGGAGGGGGAAGGGAACAAGTTGCGGCTTTATAACAACGAACGAACGCTCTGCTCGGCTCGGCTGGCCTGGCCTTCGTTTCCAACACCCCACTTTCCCCCCTGATTTTCTCGCTCCCTTTTGCATTTTGCTCTTCTCTTCCATTCTGTCTATTCTTTTTTAATAATAATCTTTCTTCTCTCTCTTTCTCTCCCCTCTGTGTGTCTCTGTCTACACTTCGTGGGTGCAGTAGAAAGAAAGAACAGTGGGTGGGAGTGGTAAATCTCGCCCGACGTGGGCCTTCTTTATGGCGGTGACTTGATCGGATTTAAAAATTCACCTCACCGGTCACCACACCACACCACAGGGGAAGAAGAAGGAGGAGGAGGAAGCGTTGGAAGCAACGGCATGAAGTGAGAGCAGAGGCCGGCCGTATTAACTGCTGGCATGTCAAAAGTCTTCGCACCATCCCTGCTGCTGGATCCCCTTTCTTTTATTTCCTTCAGAGATTGAGGGTGCGAAGGAGGAAGAACGTCTGTGGCCCTGTTTGGATACTCTAACACAGTTAGAGTTAGAGTTATTTTCTAACCTAGTCTAACCCAAATAAGCACCTCTCTACCGGGATAGTTGGGTTAGATGAAACTAACCCACTCTAACCCTCCCTGTTTGGATACTTTCGGGTTATTTGAGCCCCCAACTAACCCAAACTAGCTCTAACTCCATGATCCAAACAGGGCGTGTGTGTGTACTGAAACTACTCCATGGCTGACTGACGCTGGATTGAATATTGCCATCTCCGGGTGGGTGAGTCCGGGGCCCGGCCGCCGGTAGGGGATCGCCTGCTGCTGTACGAGCCTGGCTCGGCCACAAGCCCACAACAGGCCATACGTCCCACTGGAAAGCCACTTCTCGGGTACTAATACGGGGTATGAGTGTTGGATACGGTCCATCAAATGACCATTGAATTCTGCAAAAAATAAATAAATCATTACGTATGCTATTCATCATACTCCGTCTTCTTTGAGGGTATACTACTATTCACCATCTAATTGTACTTGCATACTCCTCGTTTAGTGGGGTCTTTTGTACCAAGGCATGGTCCAGAGGGACAAGGGTATCTAAAATCTACTCCCTCCCTAAACTGACGCCGATAACTGTCACACGTGTGGTATATTTGATATGCGCCCATACACCGTGTGTGGTGTGAGGAGGAGGCAGCCCACACGAGCTGTGTGTGGGCGAACATTAGAATTGCCCACACGTGTGGGCGCGGCTACTAAATGCCACACGCCAACAAGTACTACTCATCTTCACCCCGCGCGTGTGGCACGAAGCAAAAATGCCCACACGTCCTGGCGTAGCTACGTTAGGTACACCGCTGGATGACAATTTAGTTGCCATCCTGATTGGCAGATGTAATTATACGGGATGGCAAGTGGAGTTGTAAAAGCATGGCAACTCTATCTGTTTTGGTTAACTACAGTTACAATGTCTAATTTATGGTAGTTGCCGCGTGTAATCAAACCGTAGTTGCGTGTGTGATTAACTAATTGCCAGTTATGGTCAAACAATAGTTGCCATGTGTGTTTACCTAGTTGACACGTGTGATCTAACCATAGTTGTCATGTATTGTTAATCATAGTTGCCATGTTTGTTTATCTGGTTGCCACGTACGCGCAACTGCAGTTGCCATCTAGCAAAAAATCACAGTTGACATGCGTGTTTACCTAGTTGTCACGTTCGCCTAACTGCAGTTGTCATCCACAATGTAGGAGTGTCGTGTGGGCAAAAAGCAGTTCGCCCACACGCGCGTGAAGTAGGTGGCTGGATGTGTGGGCAGAAACTAGTTCGCCCACACAGCGCGGCTGACAAATAGCATGGTGCGAGCGTGTGGGCAAACTCTCCAACGCCCACACATCAGCCCCGTCCTACGTGGCAAACCAAATCCACCTTTTCGTGTCAAGATTCGTGCAAAAGGCACTGGACGATGATCGACACGTGTGGGCGTGTTGGAAAACGCCCACACATGTGGGAGTTAGTGTTTCCGACACTATAAGATATTTTAGGGTTACTGTATCTTCTAAAAGAGCACGCTAAGATATGATGTATTTCTTTTTTTTAGAGGATACCCCACCGTAGCTTTATAGAAGGTAGAATAATATGTACAAGAGTTTACATCAATGCTAGGTAGTCATCACACACGATCCTACCATAGCCTCCACAAACGCACCCTAGCCTACTACTCACAAAAAGTAGCTACTCCGGTGGCTTCGGCCCTAGTCCATGTTTCAAGTTCTTGCCAGATTGTAACGCCCCGGACACACCTGTCGGTGGTCGTTACTCCTGGCAGGATTTAGACTGGACCCACAGATCAATACTATTTTTTTCTGTGTACTTTGTCCTCACTCGTGCGCACCTGGGAGCGACTTATCGGTCGGTCACCCATCCTGAAATTACTTCAATTTGAGCACGCTTAACTTTG
This sequence comes from Triticum aestivum, assembly GCF_018294505.1. Lineage (NCBI taxonomy): Eukaryota > Viridiplantae > Streptophyta > Magnoliopsida > Poales > Poaceae > Triticum > Triticum aestivum. The sequence continues at coordinate 650,270,607 of NC_057801.1, read as the reverse complement.
GAGTTCTTTCCGAATGGGCTCCCGAAAAAAAGGAATTCCTTATTGATATGAGTAGTTTATCATTCCTAATAAGCCAGGCTATCACATACACCCCCAGTCAGAGGAATCGACGTCCTCGTTGGGCCACATGAACATTCCCTCTTGGCACATACGTCTGTGCATCCAGTCCGGCACATGTGCCATGTCGTGTGCCACGACGGGTCACAAACATCATGCACAACATGACTGTGCACCTGTCCGCAAACATCCGTGTAACCATGAGGATCGGCTCTAATACCAACTTGTAACGCCCCAGACACACCCGCCGGTGGTCGTTACTCCTGGCAGGATCTAGACTGACCCCACAGATCAATATTAGTCGTTTCTGCGCACTTTGTCCTCACTTGTGCGCATCCAGGAGCAACTTCCCGGTCGGTCACCCATCTTTTCTGCGCACTTTGTCCTCACGTTGTGCGCACCCGGGAGCAACTTCCCGGTCAGTCACCCGTCCTGAAATTACTCCAAGGCTCCCGGAAAAGAAGGAATTCCTTATTGATATGAGTAGTCTATCATCCCTAATAAGCCAGGCTATCACCTAAAGGCTCGATGTGAGCAGCCGCCCCCTGCACCCTGGGCAAGATCTTAGTTTCGGCCAGTGTCATGTTTTTTTCCTCTGGATGAATTTACCTATTATCCTAAGAATTATAGTTTTACAGAAAACCCCTTGCATATCATGCATATAATAACTCCACAATCGCGCATCGGATTAAAATGATGTAAACATGTAAAATGCTTAGTTTTTCATGTACTTTCATAATATGCAACTTTCATCTATGTTTAAAATGTTTAACTTGTTGTTTGTTTTGTTTTTGCATAAATAACATGCTAAAATGCTTTATTTCATAACTAAATAATCGTAGCTCCGAATTAAATAAACTATACATGTAAATTGTCTAGAAAAAATGCATAGCTTAACTTGGTGCACTTTGTTTTACTGTTTAACAACATTAAAATATGGTTTAGGGTAGAACAGTAGCAAATTCGAAATATGGACATGAGGATTTTCCGGAATTGTTGTTTGTTGTTTCCGGCCTCATTTAAATTGCCTAAATAGTTAGTTTACTTATGTTTCACCTCTTGCCATGTTTAACAACATTTAATATTGTTGTGTACCTAAACGAGAGCGAACTAAATAACTCCAATGTGGTGTTTCGTCAATATGCAACTCGTTCCATATTGAGCTCCACTTAACTTGTAGTATTGTTTGTTGCACTTTGCCATGCCATGCCTCATTAAACCGGACATGCATCATACTTGATTTTGCATCATGCCATGCTTATGTGATGGTTGTTTACCATGTTGTTTGCTTATTTTCGGTTGCACTTCCCCTTGATAGTTCCGGTAACGTTGCGTTTGTGAGGATTTGTTCGACTATGTTGGTTCGTATACTTCATGGACTCGTTCTTCTTCCTTGCGGGATTTCATGCAAGATGACCATTACCCTCGATATTACTTCATCTTTGCTTGCTAGTTGTTCGTTCTATCGCTATGTCGCACTTCCTACCACTTGTTTATCATGCCTCCCATATTGCCATGTCAAGCCTCTAACCCACCTTCCTAGCAAACCGTTGTTTGGCTATGTTACCGCTTTTGCTCAGCCCCCTCTTATAGCGTTGTTAAATGCAAGTGAAGTTGAAGATTGCTCCATGTTGGAACATGATTATGTTGGGATATCACAATATCTCTTAATTTTAATTAATGCATCTATATACCTGGTAAAGAGTGGAAGTCTCGACCTTATGCCTAGTGTTTTGTTCCACTCTTGCCGTCCTAGTTTCCGTCATACCGGTGTTATGTTCCTTGATTTTGCGTTCCTTACGCGGTTGGGGTTATGGGACCCCCTTGACAGTTTGCCTTGAATAAAACTCCTCCAGCAAGGCCCAACCTTGGTTTTAACATTTGCCTACCTACCACCTATACCTTTCCCTTGGGTTCTGCAGACTCAAGGGTCATCTTTATTTTAAACCCCCCAGGCCAGTGATCCCCTGAGTGTTGGTCCGAACCGGGCAACCTACAGGGCCACCTCGGGGAAACTTGAGGGTTGGTTTTACTCGTAGCTTGACCTATCCGGTGTGCCCTGAGAACGAGATATGTGCAGCTCCTATCGGGATTTGTCGGCACATTCGAGCTGTCTTGCTGGTCTTGTTTTACCATTGTCGAAATGTCTTGTAACCGAGATGCTGAGACTGATCGGGTCTTTTCAGGCGAAGGAATATCCTTCGTTGATCATGAGAGATTGTGATGGGCTAAGTTGGGACACCCCTGCAGGGTATAAACTTTCGAGTGCCGTGCCCGCGGTTATGTGGCAGATGGGAATTTGTTAATATCCGGTTGTAGAGAACTTGACACTTGACTTAATTAAAATGCATCAACCGCGTGTGTAGCCGTGATGGTCTCTTCTCGGCGGAGTCCGGGAAGTGAACACGGTTTGTGTTATGGTTGAATGTAAGTAGTTTTAGGATCACTTCTAGCTTCACGACTGTTGTGTAGCTTCTCATCTTACTCTTATTTGCGTATGTTAGCCACCATATTTGCTTAGCGCTTGCTGCAACTCCACCTCATCACTTTGTCCTACCCATAAGTTTAAATAGTCTTGATCTTGCGGGTTTTGAGATTGTTGAGTCCCCGTGACTCACATATACTACCAAACAGTTGCATGTGCCGATGATACCAGTGAAGGTGATGCTACCGAATTCAAGTGGGAGTTCAACGAGGACCTTGGTCGTTACTACGTTTTGTTTCCTGATGATCAGTAGTGGAGCCCAGTTGGGACGATCGGGGATCTAGCATGTGGGGTTATCTTCTTTTCATTTGGTTTTGTCTGTAGTCGGACTATGTGTCTACTCCGAATGATGTATGAATTATATGATCTTTGTGTGAAGTGGCTATTGTAAGCCAACCCTATTTATCCCTTTCTTGTTCATTACATGGGATTGTGTGAAGATGACCCTTCTTGTGACAAAACCACAATGCGGTTATGCCTCTAAGTCGTGCCTCAACACGTGGGAGATATAGCCGCATCATGGGCGTTACATAGATCAAGTCCATTGTGCCCCCTATGTTCCGTAGGTCGGTTCTCCCAAACACCCTACCGCTACGTTGCTTCCATAAATTCCAGCATATCGACGTGACAACAGAGTCAAACCCCTTCTGGTGCATTTTTGGCATGCACTTCCTCGCTTCCGACCACCAATCCCCAATTCTGGCTTGGGTCCATGGGCAGAGTGCCGGATCAATCCCCATTCTAGCAAAGCACATGTACCAAACTTGTCGAGAAAAGACACACTGCAGCAAAATGTGGTCGACCATGTATTCCTCCTGCTCACATAAAAAGCACGGTGATTTTTCCTCCTGCAGCCCATGTCACCATCTTCTGTCCGAGATCCAGAGCCTGTACTGGATGGCTAACCACATGAACAATTTGCATACTAGGGGAACCCAACACTTCCAAATGGCAGCGAAGTGCTAGAATCTAACCCCTCCAATACACATCATCTTGTATGCGGATGAGGCCGTGTATTTCCCTTCTATGTTCCAGTCCTAAACTGGCTTATCATCCATGTCCGACACTAGTTGTACCTTCAACAAGATCTCCCACAACATAATGAATTGGGCCAATCTGTCCGTATCAAGCTCTCCACCAATATCCCCCATCCAAGCTAGCATCCACGACGCATCCCTTACACATCCTCTGTTGGCTATTTGCGTCCTTACACGATCGAATACAAGTGGTGGCATCTCCTTAATTATTGCACCATTGATCCAATGATCTGTCCAGAAAAGCACCTTCGTGCCGGTGCCAAGTTGCCACTTCACTAGACTGCCAAACGCCGCACTCACCTGCTTATCCGGTTGCTAGTTAAGCCCCTGCCATGGCCTCGACTCGTCAGTTTTCATTAGCCAGGCACACCCCAGCCTTAGGACAATCCCCTACTTGCATAGATCGATAACACCGATTCTTCCCGGTTCTTTAGGCCGGCACACCCTGTTCCAGTATACCAAACATCTGCCTCCATGTTCCTCTTCTGAACCGGCCCAAAAGAATGCGTGACATCCTTTGTCAACTCGATCAAGTTATGATGTATTTATAAGTGATGAATAAATTGTATGCCATTGACTCCTAGGGGCTGCGGCGGCATGATTGCGTGCTGCTTGTGCCATCACAGCATAGAGGTCCTGGATCCGGCAAAGGGTTGTGCCTTTGGGATATCCCGTGCGGTGGTGTCATGCGAGCATGGTGGTGGTGGTGCGGGCTTAAGGCAGGGGTCGTGACTTGCGGTAGTGGATGTAGCGGCGGTGTCTAGTGTCATGTGGGGCTTCACGTGTTGTGTCCAGGATGGTGTTTCCCGGTCTGTGGTGGTGGTGACAACCATCATTCCTCCGGCAATGTGGTGGCCACCCGATGGCAGCTGAAGGATGGTTCTGCGCTGTGGGTTTTGGGTCTCGCCCAGATCCGTCGTTGGCGTGCTCTGGCCATGTCATGAGGCGTGTATGACACCGTTGAGGTGGGGCTCGACGGTGTGGTGCGTGCCTCTCTTTGACAATGTCATTGCAGGTGTGTTCCATCTGTGGCATTGCAGGTTGTCTCTGGGCAAGCTAGACTATTTGGTGATGTGCTGTGATGGAGAGGAGTTGGCAGTGGCTAGCTCCTTATTCGGTTCGCGTGGTCTACCACTGGCATCCGATGCGTATCGCTGGCTGAGCCTCCTCCCAAGAGGCTTGTCAATGTGGAGGGTCTCTGGTCTCTGCGTGAAAACTTTGGCCAATGGGGCCTGTATCGGCGGCGATGGCGCCCACAGACGTCTTTTCTTTCTTGAAGGCTTCGTTGAAGAGTTCTTCCCGACACTAGATAATTGTTGGATGGACCTAGGTTTTGGTCGCTTCTTGTGTGATGAGATCCCCTCCCACAGGATTCGGTGGGGTTGTGGAGTGTGGAGCTTTGGGTGAAAACTTTGTCGTGATGGGAGTCGCTTCCAGTGACATTGGTGCTCTCAGACGTTGTTTACTTCTTGTAAGCGTTGTCGAAGAGCCTCTTCCCATACCAGATCTCTTTGGCCCTCAGTTGGTAGCTTAGGCTTGGTGGCAGAGTCTAGCTTCGTTTTGGGGGTGCTTGTGTTCGTCTTTGGGATTTTTGCATGGTTCTCCTCTAATCAACCATTTAGTTGTGTGGTTTTGACCAAGTTTTTCTTATAAATTGAACCAACTCTTCTTCGTAATGATTTTATTTAACCTGAAACTGCATGGTAAAGACCACACAATAAAACCTTTATTGAAACAGAGTACAATGTACAAATTTACAAAGGCCCAAGAGGACCCAAAACAAAACAAAAGCAAGGCTAACAAGAGCTACCAAAACAAACCTCAAGGAGGTAAAAAGGAGATCCATCTAAGCAAGTCATCCTTAAATTTAATCTTAATCCCGTGGGCTAAAAGGGAAATGTCATGGGTAAAACCAGCCCTCCACCTCCGAAAAGAAGGTTTAATATTTCTGAAGATCCTATCATTTTTGAGTGACCAAATATTCCAGCAAGCCAAGAACACCACCTCTGCAAAGAATGGTTTCTAAAAATCTCTTCTAGCCGCACAAGCAATTGCAATCATGTCATCCCATGCTTCCATTTGATCTGCAAGTAGTTCCACACCCTACAACTAAAGTTGCAGGAGAAGAAGAGATGGTCCTTGTCCTCCTTAGAGTGGGTTGGGCAGAGCACACAAATGTTTGAATCTGACACATTCCAGTGTCTTCTTTCCAACATCTCCCGAGTGTTCAGTCTATCCATAATAAGCAACCAAGCAAAAAACTTGATTCTCATAGTACAACAAGAGGACCAGACCCATTGCAAAATTGGGTTTGACATATAGGCTTGTGCAAGAAGTTATAATATGTCTTGGCTGTGTATTCCTCCTTGTCTTCTTTCCAGAGCAAAACATCATTCATGTCCACATTTCTCTGAGCAACACGCAACAATGCCTTCAGAGCTTGCAACTCCATGTATGCTCTTTCAGACAGGGGGTAAGTGGAACAGAGATGGCAAATTTTCAGTGGAGAAGACCTCAGCAGCAGATAGCAGAGGGTCAACTACAAAAGAGAAAAGCCTCTGAAACCTTTCCTCTAGTGGGATATTTGAACCACACAAACTCTAGGAATCAGACCAAAAAAGGACAATCTCACCTATGTTGAGATGCATAGAGGACACCAATCTGAACTTATCCATTAACTTACATATATACCTCCACAAAAGGAGCCACAAAGGATGGTAGCATGCGACACTCTTGATGGTAATAAGTATTCCAAATCAGCTGCATCCAGGGCACATCTGCCTAGTTATAAAGTTTGCTGACATGTTTAAGAAGAAGAGCATCATTTTGCACGTGAAGATTCAGGATTCCAAACCCTCCTTTATTTTTTGGGTCTATAAACTAGTTTCCAAGCTGCTAGAGAATTCCCCTGATCCTGGCCATACTTTCTCCAGACACACTGCCTTTGTATTCTTTCAAGTTGCTTTAGAATGTCAGGTGGAATGTCCAAACTACAGAGGTAGAACATTGGGACAGATGATAAAGAAGATATGAGACACTGAAGTCTTCCACCATGGGCCAGGAAAGAAGAACTGACTGAAATCTTCCTTTCCATGCTATCCACAAGAGGCATGAGATCCGCAATCCTGGGTTTAGTAGTACCAACAAGAAGGCCTAGGTAAGTGAATGGTAAAGTACCAACAACACAACCAAAAATGCCAGCCAGCCTAGCTATTTCACTAGGGTCCACATTGTTGGGGAATGTAGCATGCAATTTCAAAAAATTTCCTACGCTCACGTGATTTCTATCAAGGAGATGCATAGCAACGAGAAGGGGGAGAGTGTGTCTATGTACCCTCGTAGACCGAAAGCAGAAGCGTTTGACAACGCGGTTGATGTAGTCGAACTTCTTCTAGCTCCGATCGATCAAGTACCGAACGTACGACACCTCCGAGTTCTACAAACGTTCAGCTCGAGGAACTAGATGAGTTCCATCAGCATGACGGCATGGTGATGGTGATGGTGAAGTGATCCGCGCAAGGCTTCGCCTAAGCACATCGACAATAGGACCGGGGGTGTAAACTATGGAGGGGGGTGCCGCACACGGCTAACAGTTGATATAGTGTGTTGTAGGCGCCCCCTCCCCACATTTATATAGGTTGGAGGGGAGGAGGCGGCCAGGGGGGGGGGGGCAAGTAGGCCGAATCCTACTTGGGGTCCTCCCCAATTCGTCCTCCCCCTTCCTTATTTTGCCGGAGAAGAAAGGGAATGGAGGAGAGAGAAAGGAGGGGGGGAACCCCCCTTGTTCCTTCTCCAATTCGGCCTCCTGCCTAAGGGGGGCGTGCCACCCCTTGTGGGCTGGTGTGCTCCCCTCTTATGGCCCATATGGCCCATATCTTCTCCCCGGGGGTTCCGGTAACCCCTCGGGTACTCCGATATGTACCCAGTACCTTTCGAAACACTTCCGATGTTCAAATACTATCGTCCTATATATCAATCTTTACCTCTCAACCATTTCAAGACTCCTCGTCATGTCTGTGATCTCATCCGGGACTCCTAACAACATTCGGTCACCAAATCACATAATTCGTATAATAGAATATCGTCATCGAACATTAAGCGTGCGGACCCTACGGGTTCGAGAACTATGTAGACATGACCGTGACACCTATATGGTCAATAGCCAATAGCGGAACCTGGATGCTCATATTGGCTCCCACATATTCCACGAAGATCTTTATCGGTCGAACCGTTATGACAATATATGTTATTCCCTTTGTCATCGGTATGTTACTTGCCCGAGATTCGATCGTCGCTATCTTCATACCTAGTTCAATATTGTTACCGACAAGTCTCTTTACTTGTTCCGTAATGCATCATCCTGCAACTAACTCATTAGTCACTTTGCTTGCAAGGCTTCTTATGATGTGCATTACCGAGAGAGCCCAGAGATACCTATCCGATAGTCGGAGTGACAAATCCTAATCTTGATCTATGTCAACCCAACAAACACCTTCGGAGGTACCTGTAGAGCATCTTTATAAGCGCCCAATTACGTTGTGATGTTTGATAGCACATAAGGCATTCCTCCGGTATCCGGGAGTTGCATAATCTCATAGTAGGAGGAATATTTGTTTGGCATGAAGAAAGCAATAGCAATAAAACTAAACGAAATGCTAAGCTAGAATGGGTCTTGTCCATCACGTCATTCTCCTAAGGATGTGATCCCATTTATCAAATGACAACACTGTCTATGGTTAGGAAACTTAACCATCTTTGATCAACGAGCTAGTCTAGTAGAGGCTTACTAGGGGCATGGTATTTTGTCTATGTATCCACACATGTATCAAGTTTCCGGTTAATAAATTCAAGCATGAATAATAAACATTTATCATGAAACAAGGAAGTATAAAATAATAACTTTATTATTGACTCTAGGGCATATTTCCTTCAGTCTCCCACTTGCACTAGAGTCAATAATCTAGATTACATTGTAATGATTCTAACACCCATGGAGTCTTGGTGTTGATCATGTTTTTCTCGTGGAAGAGGCTTAGTCAACGGGTCTGCTATATTCAGATCCATGTGTATTTGCAAATCTCTATGTCTCCCTCCTTGACTTGATCACGAATGGAGTTGAAGCGTCTCTTGATGTGTTTGGTTCTTTTCTGAAATTTGGATTCCTTCGCTAAGGCAATTGCTGCAGTATTGTCACAAAAGATTTTCATTGGACCCGATGCACTAGGTATTACACCTAGATCAGATATGAACTCCTTCATCCAGACTCCTTCATTTGTTGCTTCCGAAGTAGCTATGTACTCTGCTTCGCACGTAGATTCCGCCATGATGCTTTGCTTGGAACTGCACCAATTGACAGCTCCACTATTAAAATAAATACGTATCCGGTTTATGACTTAGAGTCATCTAGACCAGTGTTAAAACTAGCATCGATGTAACCATTTACGACGAGCTCTTTGTCACCTCCATAAACGAGAAACATATCCTTGGTCCTTTTCAGGTACTTGAGGATGTTCTTGACTGCAGTCCAGTGATCCACTCCTGGATTACTTTGGTACCTCCCTGCCAGACTTATGGCAAGGCACACATCAGGTCTGGTACACAACATAGCATACATGATAGAACCTATGGCTGAGGCCTAGGGAATGACTTTCATTTTCTCTCTATATTCTGAAGTGGTCGGGCATTGAGTCTGATTCAATTTCACACCTTGTAACATAGGTAAGAACCCTTTCTTTGACTGATCCATTTTGAACTTCTTCAAAACTTTATCAAGGTATGTGCTTTGTGAAAGTCCTATTAAGCGTGTTGATCTATCTCTATAGATCTTGATGCCCAATATATAAGCAGCTTCACCGAGGTCTTTCATTGAAAAACTTTTATTCAAGCATCCTTTTATGCTATCCAGAAATTCTATATCACTTCCAATCAACAATATGTCATCCACATATAATATTAGAAATGCTATAGAGCTCCCACTCACTTTCTTGTAAATACAGACTTCTCCAAAAGTCTGTATAAAACCATATGCTTTGATCACCTCATCAAAGTGTATATTCTAACTCCGAGATGCTTGCACCGGTCCATAGATGGATCACTGGAGCTTGCACACTTTGTTAGCAGCTTTAGGATCGACAAAACCTTCTGGTTGCATCATATACAACTATTCTTTTATAAGTCCATTAAGGAATGCAGTTTTGACGTCCATTTGCCATATTTCATGTTCATAAAATGCGGCAATTGCTAACGTGATTCAGACAGACTTAAGCATCGCTACAGGTGAGAAAGTCTCATCATAGTCAACTCCTTAAACTTGTCGAAAACCTTTTGCAACAAGTCGTGCTTTATAGACAGTAACATTACCATCAGCGTCAATCTTCTTCTTGAAGATCCATTTATTCTCTATGGGTCGCCGATCATCCGGAAAATCCACCAAAGTCCACACTTTGTTCTCATACATGGATCCTATCTCATATTTCATGGCCTCAAGCCATTTATCAGAATCTGGGCTCACCATAGCTTCTACATAGTTCGTAGGTTCACCATGGTCCAGTAATATGACTTCCAGAATAGGATTACCATACCACTTTGGTGTCGATCGTGTTCTGGTTGACGTACGAGGTTCGATAGTAACTTGATCTGAAGTTTCATGATCATCATCATTAGCTTCCTCTCTAGTTGGTGTAGACATCACGGGAATGGATTTCTCTGATGAGCTACTTTCCAAATTGAGCAAAGGTACAATTACCTCATCAAGTTCTACTTTCCTCCCACTCACTTCTTTCGAGTGAAACTCCTTCTCGAGAAAGGTTCCATTCTTGGCAACAAAGATATTGCCTTCAGATCCGTGGTAGAAGGTATACCCAATTGTTTCCTTAGGGTATCCTATGAGGACGCACTTCTCCGATTTGGGTTCGAGCTTATCAGGCCGAAGCCTTTTGACATAAGTGTCGCAACCCCAAACTTTAAGAAACGATTGCTTAGGTTTATTGCCAAACCACGATTCATACAGTGTCGTCTCAACAGATTTAGACAATGCCCTATTTAATGTGAATGCAACTGTCTCTAATGCATAACCCCAAAATGATAGTGGTAAATCAGTAAGAGACATCATAGATTGCACCATATCTAATGAAGTACGGTTACGACGTTCGGACACACCAATACGCTGTGGTGTTCCAAGTGGCGTGAGTTGTGAAACTATTCCACATTATTTTAAATGAAGGCCAAATTCGCAACTCAAATATTTGCCTCCATGATCAGATCGTAGAAACTTTATTTTATTATTACGAAGATTCTCCACTTCTCTCTAAAATTCTTTGAACTTTTCAAATGTTTCAGACTTGTCTTTCATTAAGTAGATATACCCATATCTTCTCAAATCATCTGTGAAGGTTAGAAAATAACGATACCCGCCTCGTGCCTCAACACTCACCGGACCGCATACATCGGTACGTATTTTTTCCAATAGGTCATTGGCTTGCTCCATTATTTAGGAGAACGGAGTCTTAGTCATCTTGCCCATGAGGCATGGTTTGCAAGTATCAAATGATTCATAATCAAGTGATTCCAAAAGTCCATCTGCATGGAGTTTCTTCATGCACTTTACACCAATATGACCTAAACGGCAGTGCCACAAATATGTTGCACTATCATTATCAACTTTGCATCTTTTGGCATCAATATTATGAATATGTGTATCACCACAATCGAGATTCAACAGAAACATACCACTCTTAAAGGGTGCATGACCATAAAAGATATTACTCATATAAATAGAACAACCATTATTCTCTGATTTAAATGAATAACCGTCTCGCACTAAACAAGATCCATATATAATGTTCATGCTCAACGCTGGCACCAAATAACAATTATTCAGGTCTAAAACTAATCCCGAAGGTAGATTTAGAGGTAGCGTGCCGACGGCGATCACATCGACCTTGGAACCATTCCCGACGCGCATCGTCACCTCATCCTTAGCCAATCCTCATTTAATCCGTCACTCCTGTTTTGAGTTACAAATATGAGCAACTGAACCAATATCAAATACCCAGGTGCTACTACGAGCATTAGTAAGGTACACATCAATAACATGTATATCAAATATACCTTTTTTCACTTTCCATCCTTCTTATCCGCCAAATACTTGGGGCAGTTCTGCTTCCAGTGACCAGTCCCTTTGTAGTAGAAGCACTCAGTTTCAGGCTTAGGTCCAGCTTTGGGCTTCTTCCCGGGAGTGGCAACCTGTTTGCCATTCTTCTTGAAGTTCCCCTTCTTTCCCTTGCCTTTTTTTGAAACTAGTGATCTTGTTAACCATCAACACTTGATGCTCCTTCTTGATTTCTACCTCCGCAGCTTTGAGCATTGTGAAGAGCTGGAGAATAGTCTTCTCCATCCCTTGCATATTATAGTTCATCACGAAGCCTTTGTAGCTTGGTGGCAGTGATTGGAGAACTCTGTCGATAACACTATCATCTGGAAGATTAACTCCCAGCTGAGTCAAGTGATTATGATATCCAGACATTCTAAGTATGTGTTCACTGACGGAACAGTTCTCCTCCATCTTGCAGCTATAGAACTTGTTGGAGACTTCATATCTCTCAACTCAGGCATTTGCTTGAAATATTAACTTTAACTCCTGTCGTGGAATAGTCACGGCAGATGTCCTTGTGAAAGGACTTAGTCGTGGAGTCATTGCCTCTAGGTTAGCTTTAAAGGGGTTAAACGGAACAAAGGACACAGAGTTTATACTGGTTCGGCCCCTTGCAGTGAAGGTAAAAGCCTACGATCCAGTTTTGGGTGGTATTGCTTATGTTTCGATTACCAGGGAACGAATCCGCTTGACCTAGCTTTCGATCTGTTATCTCTTGCCTTGAACCGCCACCGGGTCATCCCTTTATATATAGAGGTCGACGCTCAGTGGCTCACAGAGTCCTGGCCGGCTCATAAACAGTGTCCGGCTCGGTGACTATCTATTCTTTCCTCACAATAAACTTATACATATATGGCGGTTTATCTCTACAGGCCTTAAGCTGCCTTTGGGCCTTGGGCCCTCAGCTGAACCGCCATTTTCAATGTATTATGGGCTTCGTGCTAAGAGTCACCGTAGGTATAATCCGACCCCTCCTGGGAGAGTCATACCAATAGTTATATCCCCAACATTAGGCCCCAGGTTGATTTGAACTTGTTCATGTAAATCTTCAACACTTACAAGAATCTTTTCTTCTATTGTGCGAGAACTTGTAACCCACCATGACATCACCTCCTGGGATTGCGATAACCCGCCATGACATCACTTGTCATAAATTTGCACAATATCTGACATATCTCAACGGATCTTTAGTTTTAATAACTGCCCCGAGAATCGAGGTGCCTGGGTCGCTAGATAACCATGTATCAGCCTCCTCATTTTTGCGCCCATTTATCGGCCTTCCTTATAAATAGGGTCGACCGGTTCTTTCTCATTCTCCCCCTTTCCATCGTCTTCTCCCTCGCGCGACCCTGTGCCGCTCGAGCTCCGCCGCCGCCGAGAAGCACACCGTCGTCTTCGTCCTTGGCCGCTGCATCACCCTGAATGGACCAGAGAACGGCGGCGTTCCTCCGCAGTCGACCTACATCTGTAAGCAGTTGCTCTCCTGTACCCTAGATCCGCATTAGGGTTTCAACTGTTCATCATGTTATTCGTAGTTCTTTCACAGTTCTTCCACCGCAACATCTTTTTGATCTAGAAATGGTATAGAGCTCATGCGGTAGTTGTTTGACTTCACTTTTGATACCAGCAGACCCCTTTTCCTAGGAAAATAGATCTTATTGGAGCTTTGTGAACTCCCCTGCACTGGTTCTAGGTCTTAATTTATTTCCTTTTTCTGAACTGCCGTTGATCTAGAATAATAATTGTAGTCTGTGAAACCTGTTTATATAGTACTTAGCCAAAAACTACATCTTGACAAATCCACTTAGTCATGGCGGATCATGTCTCCGGCTGTAGTTTAAATTCAATGCTCCATAGATCTTTCTTTTGATAAATATCAAACTGCTCATGGCGACTTACATAACCCGCTGTAATTAGTCATATACAATTAGGCCCCTTTTAAGCCAGCATTTTGAATATGCGCTGCAATACTTTCCGTCTGGTTTAGAATTGAACCAGCAAATTTGCTCTTATCCTTTTAGGCTCTCCTTTCCATAATGGCGCCCAAAGCAACCACTTCCATGGTGGCACCCAAGACGACCACTTCCTGCAACTAGGTTCCTTCCATCATCATAGAAAACACGCTTGAAGACTTTGTGAAAATCGGATACTTGCCAAAGAAGTCTGTCATGTCGTACCGTGCCCCCAAACCATCAGAAGAAAAACCTCATCCAAAAGACGATGAAGTCATTGTCTTCATGGATCATATGAACTAGGGCTTCTCACCACCCGTCTCTAAGTTTTTCAAGGATGTGCTGCACTTCTTCAACCTACATCCTCAAGACATCGGATCCAGTTCCGTGTCTAACATATGCAATTTTCAAGTATTCTGCAAAGTCTATCTTCAAGAGGAGCCCATTGTGGAATTATTTAGAGAGTACTTTTACTTAAACCGACAGAATGAGTATTCCAACGGACTCAGTTTGGAGCTTGGTGGGATCTCAATCCAAAGACGGAGAGATGCTATTTTCCCATATGCGCACCTGCCGAGTCACCCCAAAGACTGGAAACAGACATGGTTCTACTGTAAAGATACCTCACCGGCTGATGAGAACCCATTGCCCGGCTTTCATGCCCTGCTCCTGGAATCTAAACACCCTCTCCCTGATAAACTGTCAAATGCTGAATGCAAGAAACTCGCCCCCAAAATCGCCAAGGTTAAAGCTCTGCTGGGCAACGACTTGACCGACATTGACTTAGTTCGATGCTGGGTCTCATGGCGGGTCATTCCCTTAAGCCCCTGCTCCGGCTTGATGTGCACCTACACCGGCGCCAAGGAAGATCCACTGCGCCACAACTCTGATGACCTTACTAACAATGTCATCAATGAGATGACAAAGTCACTTTTGCATGAAAGTCTAGCTGACTGCAGCAAGGTGGGCCTGAGCCCCTTCTGCATACCCAACCCGGCACCAAGGGTAAGCTGCCATTTCCTTTATTTTTATCTTCATCTTTAAATACTTTGTTTCGACTCATCCTTGATGATATTTATAGGCTGATGATGATTTCTGGAAGAAAGAATATGATCATGAAGCTGCCAAGAGGGCCAGGAGGGCCAAGAAAGAAGCCCAGTGCTTGTGAGCTGCTCGCATTGGATGACTCCTCTGAGTCGGAGGTAGCCCTTGACTCTCTTGGCTCCTTTTTCAACCACCTTATTGACGTTGACTATCATTAGGATGACACGGGGACCAGCCAAGCCATTGAAGAAGAGGTAACTATCATCTCATCCGACTCCGAGCCTTTGCCAAGACAGAAAACCCGAAGAGTAACCTGAAAAGTAAGATTTTCACACCCCTTAGCTCATCTGGATCCTGATTTTCTTTTGAAGCAACAACAACATGAGAGCCAGCGTCAGACTAGGACCAGCAAGGATGTGAACTATCCTTCGGCTTACCAAATACACCGAGGAAGCGCCGGAATGAGGTCACCCCCAACTTAAACTTTTCATATCCTCAGGCGGGTCTCACTCGTCAACCTCTAAATTCCTCCGACTCCAATTATCAGGAAACTTCTCGTTCCTCCTCCGGCGACTCATCCCAATCACACTTGCCAGCTTTCAAGACTGCCCCCGGGTATTAACAATTTTTACCTGCTTCATGTATCTTTTTTGACACTTATACTGATCCCTTATGACTTATGCAGTGGACAAGCCAAACCCAGTAAGAAGGCGAGAGCAAATAAACCGGCCGAAGACCTCAAAGCTGGTGAACCAGAGGCACTAATAGCAGCACCGGAGGACCCTATTCCTGCATCATCAGAACCAATTGTTGATGACCCACCGGTGACCTCTGACCCACCAATGGAGCGAATCGGTGATGCTTCTTTGAATCCAGAAACTTCAAGTCTAGTGAAGATGGCCGACACTCACTACGATGACGTGGTGATTACCAACACTAGTTATCAAGAGCCGGGAAGACCGACCATCTTGGCCAAACACTCTGCTAAAGAGGAACACAATTAATGGCGAAAGGTGAAGTTTGACATTGCCAACTATGCTCAATTGAGCATTGACGAGGTATATTCCGGCTACCTTAGTCAAGTGAACTCCAGCCGTGATGTGGAAGTTGAGATGGTGAAGCAGATGCACCTGAAGTTTGAGGTATGAACTCTTCCTTAGTAAATTATGCACATCCTGCCAGCCCCCAAGTCTACTGCCTATGAATAATATGAATATGCTGTAGACTTGATTCTCACGAGCATAAATAATGATCTGTGAAAGTTCTTCCAATCCGGCTTATAGCCATCTGACTCATACTGAATCTATAGGCATAGACGCTAAATCCGTAGCCCCCAAGGGCCGGTTTAATCAGCATGAATGAGCCAGTCATTTGTAACAAGCAATATGCATTAGCCCCCAAGTGCCAAGTACTCTTGCTCACAAAGTGCTTGGGACTTATTCGCATAAGCCGCCTTATGAAGTGTTTCAATAAACATTAGTCCCCAAGTGTCAAGTACTCTTGCTTTGCAAAGTGCTTGGTACTTCCTTGTTAATGACGTATATTTATGAATCGCCATATGCACAGGACACCACTGCTCATATGGAATCTCAATTGGGTGATCTGAAATCCCGTTTGGAGGCGCAAGAAGATGAGACCCAGAAGGCCAACTCCAAGTTTGAGTTCAGTGTATCTGAGTCGGAGAAACTGAAAGCTAGCTTTGATGTTGAGAAGAAGGCCTGGGCTGAAGAAAAAATTGCCTTGACACAACGGGACAAAAAAGTAGAGGTGACTCTTGAGGAGGCAACCACAGAGCTATCCGGCTTAAAATGCCGTGTGTCACAAATGGTTTCAGCTATCTTTCGTAAGTCATCTTTGTAATGTTCATTGTGAATGTCTGTCTTGACGATATAAATCATGTCTAACCCATTGATGATTATTATATAGGTCCGAGGAGCACCAATCTTAATCAAGATATGCTGTGAAATTGAAGGTGGTTTACACTCTGGTAGAATAGCTCCAAGAGTGGGATGATCCAGAAGCATCAGGAGTGTAAACCAAAACGATGACACGGAGCGGGATGATCCAGAAGCATCAGGACAACAAGATCAAGAAGATTGACCTATAGGGCAGTTCATACTTGTGACCTTGAAAAATAATTGATCACTTGGACTCAGGGAGTCATGTAATAGGGTAGCAAAAACTTTGCTCTGTCGTGCCATCGTGCATGTGTTGGTGCTCAACACTGTTAAGCCGCCACCTTATATTCATGCTTGTTACACTTATCCCATTGTTTGACCGGTGCGTATAAATATCCTGAATTCTCCTGCATACCAGAATAAATCATGAAATCCCTTGGCGGTTTACTGCAGGGCGGGTCATAATTCTTTACATATAACCACTGATGTGTAAAAAATAGTCATGGGTAAGGCTGGTATGAACCAGAACTTTAAACATAACTATAATAACAATATCATACCTGTGATACTGAATTGAACTACTGGCTTATGTTATCTGAGCAGTAAGGGTGATAACCCAATTTTTAGAAGCCAATACCTCCGAAGGTTTATAATTGTCATATGCCGGCGACTTATCATGTCAAGTCAAGTCGGGTTAAATAGAAACCACACATAAATGCTTCAGATATGAGCAAGAAATATCAAGATAAACCCAAAAGACCGGTTCAAAAACTCAAGTCAAAAGTAAGAAAAGCGGGGCTTCTGATTCGAATACGATTAGTGAGCCGACAAAAAGGGGTTAAGCTATGAATTCGAATACAATCAGGAAGCCCCCTAGTGGGTTTGGCGTTGCTCGATCAAGAGGGCACCACAGTTATGTTCTCTTTGGTTCGTATACGACCTATGTTTGAACAGGAAGCCCCCAAGTGACCTTTAAAACATTGGCGACTCTGATTCAAATATGATAAGTAAGCCGGACCAAAAGGGGTTAAGCCATGATTCAAATATGATCCAGCCCCCGAATGATCAAAGTATTTGAAAAACTATGATCAGGAAGTTCTGCCAACGGTTTTAAGCTAGATTCGGATATGATCAGCCCCCAATGGTCTAAGTATTTAACAACCTGGATTCGAATATGATCAGCAAGTTGGACCACCAGGGGTTAAGCTATGATTAGAATACGATCCAGCCTCCAAGTGGTCTAAGGGTTTGAATAGCTGTGATTCAAATACGATCAAGAAGTTGTGCCAAATGGGTTAAGCTAAATTCGAATACGATCAACCCCCGATGGTCTTGGTAGTATGACGAAGAAGAATCATTATTTAAGATGAAAATGACAGAGGTCCTGCTTTATTATAATCATCATAATATATACATCGTCATACTATGTACATCATAAGAGTCGGTGGCTCAAGCGTAGTAAGGCCGAAGATGAGCAATATTCCACGACCGGCGGGTCTCCTCTTCCAACTTACGTGAGTCTTTGTGCTCTCGAATATCGGTAAGGTAATATAACCCATTATTCAAGTTCTTGCTGACCACAAAGGGCCCTTCCCAAGGTGGGGATAACTTGTGCACATCAGTTTGATCCTGGATGAGCCGGAGCACCAAATCACCTTCTTGAAAAGGTTCTAGACTTGACCCGACGACCGTGGTAACGGTGTAGATCTTGCTGGTAAATCACCGAGCGGGCCGCCTCTAGGTCACGCTTCTCATCTAACAAGTCAAGTGCATCCTGACGTGCTTGTTCATTATCAGCTTCAACATAAGCCGCCACGCGGGGTGAGTCATGACGGATGTCACTAGGAAGAACCGCCTCTACTCCATAAACCATGAAGAAGGGCGTGTAACCTGTAGATCTGTTGGGGGTAGTATTGATGCTCCATAGCACTGAAGGTAACTCCTCCACCAAACAACCCGGCGTCCGCTGCAAAGGAACCATAAGCCGGGGCTTGATGCCCTTCAAAATTTCTTGATTGGCTCTTTCGGCTTGACCATTGGACTGGGGGTGAGCTACTGATGAAACATCAACTCAAATATGCTCGTGTTAACAAAACTCTTCCATGGCACCCTTGGACAGATTAGTGCCATTGCCAGTTATAATGCTATGTGGAAATCCAAAACAAAAAATCGCTTTTTTTAGGAATTGAACCGCCATGGCTGCGCCACACTTACTAACTGGCTCTGCCTCGACCCAGTTTGTGAATTTATCAACCGCCACCAAAAGGTGGGTCTTTTTATCCTTGGACCTTTTGAAAGGCCCCACCATATCAAGCCCCCAAACTACAAACGACCAATTAGTTGAGATCATCCTCAATTCTTGAGCCGACACATGATCTCGCCATGAAAATTTCTGACTACCGTCACATTTACTGACCAAATCCGCTGCATCAGCATGAGCCGCCAGCCAATAAAATCCATAACGAAAAGCTTTGGCCATGAGGGACTTTGAACCGGCATGATGACCACAGTCCCCTTCATGAATCTCATGAAGGATCTCACGGCCTTCTTCGGGAGAGATGCATCGCTGAGATGCCCCAGTGACACTGCGATGGTGTAACTCGCCGTTGGTAATTGTCATTGACTTAGATCGCCGGGTTATCTGCCTGGCTAAAGTTTCATCCTCAGGCAACTCGCCCCGTGTCATATAAGCCAGATATGACACTGTCCAATCTGGGATAGCGTGAAGAGCCGGCACCAGTTGTGCCTCCGGGTCAGGAACAGCCAGATCCTCCTCTGTAGGTAATTTAACAGAAGGATTATGAAGAACATCCAAGAAGGTTTTAGGCGGGACCGGCTTACGCTGAGACCCCAAATGGCTTAAGGTGTCAGCCGCCTCATTTTTCCTGCGATCAATGTGTTCCACCTGATAACCTTTGAAGTGTCCAGCAATGGCATCAACGTCACGGTGATAAGCCGCCATGAGTGGATCCTTAGAATCCCATTTGCCTGAAACCTGCTGAGCTACCAAGTCTGAGTCGCCAAAGCACCACACCCGGCTTAAATTCATCTCCTTAGCCATCCGAATACCATGGAGCAAGGCTTCATACTCAGCTGCATTGTTAGTACAGAAACATCAACCTTAAGACATAACAGAACTTGTCACCTCGAGGGGAAGCTAAAACCACTCCAGCCCCTGAGCCTTCCAACTGCCTGGACCCATCAAAGTGAATAGTCCAATATGTGTTATCTGGCTTCTCTTCAGGCATCTGCAACTCTGTCCAGTCATTGATGAAATCCACTAGTGCTTGAGACTTGATGGCGGTGCGAGGCACGTACTTTAAACTGTGAGGTCCAAGCCAATAGCCCACTTGGCTACTCGCCCTGTGGCTTCTCTGTTTTGAATGATGTCTCCCAAAGGAGAAGAACTAACCACAGTGATAGGATGACCCATAAAATACTGCTTAAGCTTCTGGCTGGCCATGAACACCCCATAAACAAGTTTCTGCCAATGTGGATACCTCTGCTTAGACTCAATAAGAACCTCATTGATATTAATAAACCGGCCGTTGAATCAGATACTCTTGCCTGCTTCCTTCCGTTCCACCACGACAGCTACGCTGACAGCCCGAGCATTAGCCGCCACATATAACAACAATGGATCCTTATCAATAGGAGCAGTAAGGACTGGCGGCTCAGCAAGCTGCCTCTTCAAGTCTTCAAACGCGTCGTTTGTGGCATCACTCCAGACAAAGTGATCTGTTTTCTTCATCATCTGATATAGCGGTATGGCCTTATCACCTAACCGGCTTAAGGCATCAATACGACCCGCCAGACGCTAAACATCATTGATGCATTTTGGTTTTGCCAAAGAGGTAATGGCCTTGATCTTCTCCAGGTTAGCCTCAATGCCTCTGTTAGAAATCAGAAACCCCAAAAGTTTTCCTGCGGGCACACCAAAGATACACTTGGCCGGGTTAAGCCTCATATTGTAGACCTAGAGGTTATCAAAGGTCTCCTTCAAATCATCTATCAAGGTCTATTTCTCTCTGGACTTCACCACAATATCATCCACATAAGCACGGACATTGCACCCAATCTGATCATGAAGACAATTCTGCACATAGCGCTGATAAGTCGTCTGGGCACTCTTGAGCACAAAAGGCATAGACATAGAGTAGAAGGCTCCAAAGGGAGTAATAAAGGCTATTTTCTCCTGGTCCTTAACCGCCATCTTGATCTGATGATAACCAGAGTAAGCATCCAAAAAACTCAAACGCTCACAACTCGTCATAGCATCAATGATCTGATCAATACGAGGGAGAGCAAAAGGATCAGCCGTACACGCTTTGTTTAAGTCAGTATAATCCATGCACATACGCCAAGTGCCATTCTTCCTGAGTACTAGCACCGGGTTAGCCAACCACTCAGGATGAAAAACTTTAATAATAAACCCAACTGCCAAGAGCCGGGCCACCTCTTCACCAATGGCCTTACGCCTCTCCTCATTGAAGCGATGAAGGAATTGCTTGATCGGCTTAAATTTTGGATCAATATTGAGAGTGCGCTCAGCGAGTTCCCTCGGTACACCCAACATGTCAGAAGGTTTCCATGCAAATATGTCCTAGTTCTCACGGATGAACTCGATGAGCGTGCTTTCCTATTTAGGATCCAGATTAGCACTGATACTGAACTGCCTGGATGAATCACCAGGAACAAAGTCCATGAGCTTGGTGTCATCGGCTGATTTAAACTTCATCACCGACTCATGCTCTGTAGTTGGCTTCTTCAAAAACCTCATATCAGCCGAGTCAACATTATCCTTGTAGAACTTTAACTCTTCCGCTGCACAGACCGACTCAGCATAAGCCGCATCACCTTCTTCACACTCCAAGGATATCTTCCGACTTCCATGAATTGTGATAGTCCCTTTGTAACCCGGCATCTTGAGCTGCAGATAAACATAACACGGCCGTGCCATGAACTTGGCATAAGCCGGCCGTCCAAACAGAGCGTGGTACGGGCTTCTGATCTTGACCACTTAAAAAGTTAACTTCTCAACCCTGGAGTCATGCTCATCTCCAAAGGCCACTTCCAGTTCAATCTTTCCAACCGGGTATGCTGACTTACCAGGGACCACACTGTGGAAAACAATATTGGACTGCTTAAGATTCTTATCAGTTAACCCCATGCGATAGAAGGTTTCATAATAAAGGGTATTAATGCTGCTACCTCCATCCATGAGCACTTTAGTAAACTTGTATCCACCAACTTGAGGTGCCACCACCAAAGCCAAGTGACCCGGATTATCAACCCGGGGCGGGTGATCCACTCGACTCCACATAATGGGCTGCTTAGACCATCGCAAGTATTGGGGAACTGCCGGGTCAACGGTGTTCACTGCCCTCTTGCGAAGCTTCTGGTCCCGCTTGCACAAACTCGTGGTGAAAACGTGATACTGCCCACTATTCAATTGCCTTGGATGACTTTGATACCCAAAATGCTGCTGTGTCTGACCCCCTGGCCAGATTGCTGATTGTAACCACCTTGGTTACCTTGATTAGAACCGCCCTAATTACCCTGGTGGCCCTGGAAGCCAGAATTAGAACTGACACCTCCATAACCTGGGCCATGAGAACCGCCACCACCTGAGCTGCCGCCCGGTCCGTGATTGCCATCAAACAAGTTAATGTTTTTGAAAGCCTTCGTAATCGTACACTCTTTCCAAAGGTGAGTAGTCAGTCTCTCCTGCGTGCCATGTCTTGGACAGGGCTCATTCAATAACTGCTCTAGAGTAGGACCTGACTCACCGGTCCGAGGAGGCGGCCTCCCCTTACGACATTGATTGTTGCCTTGTGCACTGGTGTTAGCTACAAACTCTGAGCTACCATCAGCCTTGTGTTTACCGTTGCCCCCCTGATTTGCCGGGTTATGCTGCAGACCCTTAGCGTTGCCATTCTTCTTTCCCTTCCCTGTCTTCTTGTCGTCAGACTCTGGGTCCTTGGTACCATCAGAATAGGCATATTTGACTAGAGCTGCCATCAGTTGGCCCATGTCATTACAATCGCGCTTGAGCCGCCCCAGCTTCTGTTTAAGAGGCAAAAAGTGACAATTTCTCTCCAACATTAAGACCGCAGAGCCGACGTTCATGTTGTCGGATGAATGTATGATTTCTTTGACCTGGCGCACCCAATGGGTCATGGATTCACCCTCCTCTTGCTTGCAACTAGTCAAGTCCATAATCGACATGGGCTGTTTGCATGTGTCCTTAAAGTTCTTAATAAACTGGGCCTTCAACTCTCCCCATGACCCGATGGAGTTGGCAGGCAGCCCCTTTAACCAAGTACGGGCCGTTCCATCCCGCATCATGGTAAAATACTTAGCACATGCAGCATCATTGACCTCCAATAGCTCCATGGCCATCTCATAACTTTCAATCCACGCCTCTGGGGGTAAGTCGGTTGTGTAATTAGGCACCTTACGAGGCCCTTTGAAGTCCTTAGGCAAACACTCATTACATAGAGCCGACACCAAATAGGGTACACCTACAGTCTTAGAGGTCACGCCTGCCTCCAGAGAAACCGTCGGATAAGCCGGAAGCTGCTGATAAACCGCTGGTTGAGCCGCCTGCTCAACTTGACGCATCTTGCCCTGATCAACCGCACCTGGAACACCATCACGCGCCGGGTCATGGCCACGCAGCTGTTCACGGCGCCGGGCATTTCTTGAAACAGCTGGTGAGTCCATGTGCCTACTGTAGCTCTGACTAGGGCGAGGGGTTGAATGAATCCTATCTCGGCTGTAAGAGTACACCTCATGCTGTACCAATGCAGTTTAAAGAAGCTCCCTGGCCCTTCGTGTTTCAATCGCCGCTGGAGAGTCGCCCTCCACTGGGAGAGCCGCCAGTCATGTCGCCGCAACAATCATATTATCCAACGGGTTAGAAAAATGACCCGACGGTGTTGGCACATGCTGAGGCGGAGCAGTGTTCAAACGAGGTGGCTCCGTTACGCGTGGTTGAGTCGGCGCTCTAGACCCAGGCGCGGTGTCCCAGTTTAACTGTGGCGGGTTACTGGTTCCCGCCCCAGGCGTGCTAAAGAGATTCCTTCCCTCATAAACCAGAGGTAGATGAGACTGGTGCCTCCTTCTCATGACTTCATTTGAAGCATTCTGATCCATCATAAGCCGGTAAGCCTCAGCTTGAATCTGCTGCATCTGGGCATCTAGGGCAGCGCGCTCCGCTGCCATCCTGACATCCTCAGCCGCCAGGTCTGCCTTGGCTTGATCTATCTCCTGTCGCAGCTTTGTAACTCTGCGTTGTGCTGATCTCGATTCGCCGGGTTGACCTATGCTATCAACAAGGTCGTCAACTTATCCAACAAATCTGTCAAAACTTGAGCCGGTGGGCGCATAGGGCCTCCTGCCCCGGTTGCCATCACCGCTGCTGACCCGGAGGCCATTTGCTGGTATAGTTGAAGAATTCTGCACTGGCTGCGTCCCGGCCATAAAGATTGCGACCTGGCTCGGCGACTCATAGGGGTCTGGAATACTGTCGTCATCGGAATAGCCCCCAAGCCTACCGTCTTGCAGTTGATACATCGAAGTAGTCTCGCCCGTGGATGACTCACCGTCAGAGTAGATGGCCGTCTCACCGCCAGACATAGATCCTTCATCAAATTCCCCTCCATGGATGCATCCCATGAAGGCACACTTCACGGCGGGCTGAGCACGAGCGGGTCTCGCACGCTGAGCCGTCTCGATGATGTCGGTGCAGATGTCCGGCTCAGGGCCTGGATCGCTGATCTTGCCGATGAAGACGTGAATTCCGCCGAAGGGGACCCGGTACCCATACTCGATTGAGCCGGCCTCGGGGCCCCAGCCTGCATCGTTGATGTAGAGCTTGCCGCGATGACTCTTGGTCATCCGGCCCACAACATATCCCTCGATCCCTTCGAAGCTGCCCTTCAAGAACTCGAAACCACCATGTGTTGGCCCCACGGTGGGCGCCAACTATCATGGAATAGTCACGACAGATGTCCTCGTGAAAGAACTTAGTCGTGGAGCCATCGCCTCTAGGTTAGCTTTAAAGGGGTTAAACGGGACAAAGGACACAAATTTTATACTGGTTCGGCCCCTTGCGGTGAAGGTAAAAGCCTACGGTCCAGTTTTGGGTGGTATTGCTTATGTATTGATTACCAGGGAGCAAATCCGCTTGACCTAGCTTTCGATCTGTTGTCTCTTGCCTTGAGCCACTGCCGGGTCGTCCCTTTATATACAGAGGTCGACGCCCAGCGGCTCACAGAGTCCCGGCCGGCTCATAAACAGTGTCCGACTCGGTGACTATCTATTCTTTCCTTACAATACAAGTTATACATATATGGCGGTGTATCTCTACAGGCCTTAAGCTGCCTTTGGGCCTTGGGCCCTCAGCTGAGCTGCCATCTTCAATGTCTTATGGGCTTCATGCTAAGAGTCGCCGTAGGTATAACCCGACCCCTCCTGGCGGGTCATACTGATAACCCACAAGTATACGGGATAGTTGTAGCCTCTTTCGATAAGTAAGAGTGTAGAACTCAACAAGGAGCTAAAGGTAGAACAAATACTCTCTCAAGTCCTATTGGCCATTGATACGACTCTACGAACGCTTGACGTTTGCTTTACCTAGAACAAGTATGAAACTAGAAGTACTTTGTAGGTGTGATAGGATAGGTTTGCAAGATAATAAAGAACATGTAAATAAAAGCTAGGGGCTGTTTAGATAAAGAAACAAGAAAGTAAATATAGCGAGTGTGGAAAAGTGGTGGTAGGAGTTGTGGAATTGCCCCTAAGCAATTGACTATGTTGCTAGACCGGGAATCACTATTGCAATTCTATTTGAGGGAGAGGCATAAGCTAAAATATCATCCTTACTTGGAATTCTATGCACTTATGATTGGAACTCTAGCAAGCATCCGCAAATACTAAAGATTCATTAAGGTAAAACCCAACCATAGCATTAAAGTATCAAGTCCCCTTTTATCCCATACGGAAACAACCTACTTACTCGGGTTTGTGTTTCCGTCACTCACGCAACCCACCATAAGCAAATCATAAACATATTGCAAACCCTACAACGGGAATCCCTCACGCTTGCGCGACACGGAGGGCACCATAGGACAACACCGATAATAAAACATGCAACTCAAACCAATCATAGCAATTCATCAATCACCGATAGGACAATGAAAATCTACTCAGACATCATATGATGGCAACACATCATTGGATAATAATATGAAGCATAAAGCACCATGTTTTCAAGTAGAGGGTACAGTGGGTTGCGGGAGAGTGTACCACTGAATATAGAAGGGGGAAGGTGATGGAGATGTTGGTGAAGATGACAACGGTGTTGGTGAAGATCGCGGTGATGATGATGGCCCCCGGTAGCGCTCCGGCGCCACCAAAAGCAAGGGGGAGAGAGGGCCCCTTCTTCTTATTCTTCCTTGACCTCCTCCCTAGATGGGAGAAGGGTTTCCCCTCTGGTCCTTGGTTCCCTTGGCTTGGGAGGGGCGAGAGCCCCTCCGAGATTGGATCTATCTCTCTGTTTCTGCGTTCTCTGTTTCTTCCCGTTCACCGTTTTCTTTATATCTGGAGAGCCGTAACTCCGATTGGGGTGAATATTTCGCCCAAAATTTTCTCATAAAATTAGCTTTCTTGCGGCAAAAGTAGAGCCTCAACCGCCTTACGGGTGGCCCACGAGATCCCAGGGCGCGCTCAGGGGTAGGGGGCGCGGCCCCCTGTCTCGTGGCCACCCCGGACACTGTTTCACGTTGATTTTACTTCCCAAAAATCATAAATATTCCAAAAAAAATCTCCGTCCATTTTTATCCCCTTTGGACTCCGTTTGATATTGGGTTTCTGCGAAACAAAAAACATGCAATAGACAGGAACTGGCACTGAGCATTGGATCAATATGTTAGTCCCAAAAATAGTGTAAAAAGTTGCCAAAAGTATATGAAAGTTGAAGAATATTGGCATGGAACAATCAAAAATTATAGATACGACGGAGACGTATCAGCATCCCCAAGCTTAATTCCTGCTCGTCCTCGAGTAGGTAAATGATAAAAAAGAATAATTTTTGATGTGGAATGCTACCTAGCATAATCTTGATCATATATCTAATCATGGCATGAATATTAAGACACGAGTGATTGAAAGCAATAGTCTATCATTTGACATAAAAACGATAATACTTCGAGCGTACCAATAAAGCAATCATGTCTTTTCAAAACAACAAGGCAAAAGCAAGCTTATCCCTACAAAATCATATAGTTTGGCCATGCTTCATCTTCGTCAGACAAAAATGCTCCCATCATGCACAACCCCGATGACGAGCCGGGCAATTGGTTCATACTTTTTAACGCGGTTCAGCTTTTTCAACCCTCACGCAATACATGAGCGCAAGCCATGGTTATAGCACTATAGGTGGAATAGAATATAATGATGGAGGTTATGTGGAGAAGACAAAAAAGGATAAAGTCTCACATCGCCGTGACTAATCAACGGGCTATGGAGATGCCCATCAATTGATGTCAATGCAAGGAGTAGGGATTGCCATGTAATGGATGCACTATGAGCTATAAGTGTATGAAAGCTCAACAAAATAAACTAAGTGGGTGTGCATCCAACTTGCTTGCTCATGAAGACCTAGGGCATTTGAGGAAGCCCATCGTTGGAATATACAAGCCAAGTTCTATAATGAAAATTCCCACTAGTATATGAATGTGACAACATATGAGACAATCTATATGAAGAACATGGTGCTACTTTGAAGCACAAGTGTGGAAAAAGGATAGTAACATTGCCCCTTTTCTTTTCTTTTTCTTTTTCTTCTTATTTTTTTCTTTTTGCAGGCTTCTTTGGCCCCCTTTTTTATTTAGGCTTCTTTCGCCTTTCCTTTTTTTTCTTTTTTTTCTTTTTCCCTTTTTTATGGGGCAATGCTCTATAATGATGATCATCACACTTTTTTTACTTACAACTCGATATTACAACTCGATACTAGAACAAAGATATGACTCTATATGAATGCCTCCGGCGGTGTAGCGGGATGTGCAATGATCTAGTGTAGCAATGATATCATAAATTGGACAAGCCATGAAAACATCATGCTAGCTATCTTATGATCATGCAAAGCAATATGACAATAAATGCTCAAGTCATGTATATGATGATGATGGAAGTTGCATGCAAATATATCTCGGAATGGCTATGGAAATGCCATAATAGGTAGGTATGGTGGCTGTTTTGAGGAAGATATTATGAGGATTATGTGTGATAGAGCGTATCATATCACGGGGTTTGGATGCACCGGCGAAGTTTGCACCAACTCTCGAGGTGAGAAAGGGCAATGCACAGTACCGAAGAGGCTAGCAATGATGGAAAGGTAGAAGTGCGTATAATCCATGGACTCACATTAGTCATAAAGAACTCATATACTTATTGCAAAAGTTTATTAGCCCTCGAAGCAAAGTACTACTACGCATGACCCTAGGGGGATAGATTGGTAGGAAAAGACCATCACTCGTCCCCGACTGTCACTCATAAGGAAGACAATCAAAGAAACACCCCATGCTTCAAATTTGCCACACAACGGTTACCATACATGCATGCTACGGGACTTGCAAACCTCAACACAAGTGTCTCTACAATCCACAACAACCCACTAGCATAACTTTAATGTCACCATCTTTATATCGCAAAACTATTGCAAGGAATCAAACATATCATATTCAACGATCTACAAGTTTATGTAGGATTTTATGACTAACCATGTGAATGACCAGTTCCCGTCATCTCTCTAAAAAGATATAAGTGAAGCAAGAGAGTTTAGTTCTTTCTACAAAAGATATGCCCACGCTCTAACAAATATAAGTGAAGCAAAAGAGCATTCTACAAATGGCGATTTTCTATGTAAAGAGAAACAGGCAATCCAAACTTCAAATGATATAAGTGAAGCACATGAAGCATTCTATAAAGCCATACTCGAAAGATTTAAGTGAAGTGCAATGAGCATTCTATAAATCAACCAAGGACTATCTCATACCAGCATGGTGCATAAAATAAAAATGAAAACTAAATGCAAAATACGCTCCAAGACTTGCACATAATGCATAAACGAAACGAATACGAAAACATACCGATACTTGTTGAAGAAAGAGGGGATGCCTTCCGGGGCATCCCCAAGATTAGACGCTTGAGTCTCCATGAATATTTACTTGGGGTGCCTCGGTCATCCCCGAGCTTGAGCTCTTGCCTCTCTTCCTTTTCCTCATATCGAAACCACCTCGTTTAGACACTTCATCCACACAAGACTTCAACAGAAAACTCGATAAGATCCGTTAGTATAATAAAGCAAATCACCACTATAAGTACTGTTGCAAACCAATTCATATCTTGTTTTTGCATTGTGTCTACTGTAATATAGCTTTTACATGGCTTAATCCACTGATATAAATTTATAGTTTCATCAAAACAAGTAAACTGTGCATCAAAAACAGAATCTGTTAAAAACAGAACAGTCTGTAGCAATCTGAACATCCACCATACTTCTGGTACCCCAAAAATTCTACAAAAATTAGAAAAAATAAACAAGTTGTACAGCAAGACAGTGCAAAAAGAATCAGAACCAATTGACGTTCCAGAAGAAAAATTAAAATCGTTCACTATAGCCAAAGTTTCTGTCCTGCACCGTACAAACCAACAAGCATTGTAAACATCCTAAAGGCAAACATTGGCACATTATTTTTATAATACAATGGAATTGTACAAGGGGATAATTATTTTTCTTGCAAAGTTTCTGTAATCAAGATTCACAAAGTTTCCGTGAGCATGAACAAAGTTCAAGGCTAGCTCCCACTTCAACAATGCTTGTCTTTCTTACTTTCACTTTCCTTTTTGAAAAGGTTTTAGGTTCCCCTCTTTATTTTTTTGTTTTTAAACTATATGAAAGCACACAACATAAATAAATGACTCTTAAATGACTCTCTAAAACTTCTGGGTTGTCTCCCTGGCAGCGCTTTCTTTAAAGCCATTAAGCTAGGCAATTAGTGCTCAAGTAATGAATCCACCCGGATCCCAAGGTATATCAAAGCCAATTTTAATTAACAATGATTTGTAATTTAGCAGTGAGCACAAAGTAACATATATCATGCAACAACGAAGTCTAACTCTCTTCCTATGTATCGGCATGTCATAAGAGAACAATTCATGCACACATAGTAAAGGCCAATGCATAGTATAAGCAGTTTCTTGCAATTTCATAGTATGGGAAACATAAAGATGCGAAGATGTAGTTCCTCGTTCATAATAATTGCAAGTAGGAGCAGCAAGCACATGCATATCACATTCATCAAAATCATCATGTGCAATGGTAAAAGGCAACCCATCAATATAATCCTTAATAAGCACAAACTTCTCCGATATAGTGTAGATTGGAGTATTCAAAAAGATAATATGACTATCATGCGTGGGTGCAATAGCAACAATTCCATGTTTATCATAAGGAACTATAGCAAGTTCATCTCCATAAGCATAATTCATATTGGCATCTTGGCCACAAGCATAGCAAGCATCATCAAAAAGGGATATTTCAAACAAATTCAAGGGATCATAGCAATCATCATAGCAATCATCCTTCGGTAAGCACGAAGGGGAATTAAATAATTAATGAGTTGGAGGGTTACTCTCATTAGAAGGTGGGCATGGGTAGCTAATCCACTCTTCCTCCTTTTGTTCTTCGCTCTGCTCATCATCTTTTTCATCCAATGAGCTCACAGTTTCATCAATTTCTTCTTCCATAGCTTCCTGCAAAATATTAGTCTCTTCCTGGACAGCGGAGACTTCCTTCATAAAAGCATTAATATAGTAATTGTATTCATAATTTTCATAGCAATATCTAAGTATAGCAAGATTTTCAGGCCTATAACCATCATCATCAAAAGCTTCATACTTTTCAAACAAAGCTTCTATTTCATAAGCAGCCTTAAAAGCAACAAATTCTTCTATTTGTTCCACATCATAGTAATCATATATACCATTAGAATAGGAAGCTAAGGTTTCATTATCGTTAAATTTGCATGAAAAGGGGAGGTGTGGAGCCTCCATCCTAGAGCAACAAGTAATATCATATCTCAAGCATAGATTCCAGGCATACCAACGCAACATAATAAATTGATCCCATAATAGTTTCCCTTTTTGTGTCGAGTGATAATCCCTAAAGTATTCACGTTGATCCAACGTGTTTCCCATTATAAAGTTGAATGGGGGTTTCTCAGGATTATCAAAGTAGTACAAAATATCTCTCACATAATGAGAGTCGGGGTTTTTAGGAGTTACCCCATCTACATGAGTAGGAAGTACATCTAATTTTTTTGGTATTTTGCGTTCCATATCCATAACTAAAGATAGAGAACAGCTTAGAACAGCAAATAAAAATTACTTAGTGATAAAGCAAACAAGCACACACGAGAATATTCACCCCACGCTATGAGTCCCCGACAACGGCGCCATAAAAAGGTCTTGATAACCCGCAAGTATATGAGGTAGTTGTAGCCTCTTTCGATAAGTAAGAGTGTCGAACCCAACGAGGAGCTAAAGGTAGAACAAATACTCTCTCAAGTCCTATCGGCCACTGATACGACTCTACGCACGCTTGACGTTCGCTTTACCTAGAACAAGTATGAAACTAGAAGTACTTTGTAGGTGTGATAGGATAGGTTTGCAAGATAATAAAGAACACGTAAATAAAAGCTAGGGGCTGTTTAGATAAAGAAACAAGAAAGTAAATATAGCGAGTGTGGAAAAGTGGTGGTAGGAGTTGTGGAATTGCCCCTAAGCAATTGACTATGTTGCTAGACCGGTAATCACTATTGCAATTCTATTTGAGGGAGAGACATAAGCTAACATATCATCCCTTACTTGGAATCTATGCACTTATGATTGTAACTCTAGCAAGCATCCGCAAATACTAAAGATTCATTAAGGTAAAACCCAACCATAGCATTAAAGTATCAAGTCCCCTTTTATCCCATACGCAAACAACCTACTTACTCGGGTTTGTGTTTCCGTCACTCACGCAACCCACCATAAGCAAATCATAAACATATTGCAAACCCTACAGAGGGAATCCCTCACGCTTGCGTGACATGGAGGGCACCATAGGACAGCACCGATAATAAAACATGCAACTCAAACCAGTCATAGCAATTCATCAATCACCGATAGGACAACGAAAATCTACTCAGACATCATATGATGGCAACACATCATTGGATAATAATATGAAGCATAAAGCACCATGTTCAAGTAGATGGTACAGCGGATTGCGGGAGAGTGTACCGCTGAATATAGAAGGGGGAAGGTGATGGAGATGTTGGTGAAGGTGACGGCGGTGTTGGTGAAGATCGCGGTGATGATGATGGCCCCCGGTAGCGCTCCGGCGCCACCGGAAGCAAGGGGGAGAGAGGCCCCCTTCTTATTCTTCTTCCTTGACCTCCTCCCTAGATGGGAGAAGGGTTTCCCCTATGGTCCTTGGCTCCCATGGCTTGGGAGGGGCGAGAGCCCCTCCGAGATTGGATCTATCTCTCTGTTTCTGCGTTCTCTGTTTCTTCCCCTTCACCGTTTCCTTTATATCTGGAGATCCGTAACTCCGATTGGGGTGAATCTTTCGCCCAGATTTTTCTCATAAAATTAGCTTTCTTGCAGAAAAAGTAGAGCCTCAACCGCCTTACGGGTGGCCCACAAGAGCCCAGGGTGCTCCCAGGGGTAGGGGGCGCGGCCCTCTGTCTCATGGCCACCACGAACACTGTTTCGCGTTGATTTTACTTCCCAAAAATCATAAATATTCCAAAAAAAATCTCCGTCCGTTTTTATCCCGTTTGGGCTCCGTTTGATATTGGGTCTCTGCGGAACAAAAAACATGCAACAGACAGGAACTGGCACTGGGCACTGGATCAATATGCTAGTCCCAAAAATAGTATAAAAAGTTGCCAAAAATATATGAAAGCTTAAGAATATTGGCATGGAACAATAAAAAATTATAGATACGACAGAGACGTATCACATACTAATAGTTATATCCCCAACAACTCCTGGACATCTCATATGGTCCATGATGTTGAAAACATCTTTGAAGTCCCCATTCTAAGCCGTAAATTATGGCACACTTAACTATTGATTATTCATCAAATCTAGCTTGCCAGACATTCATGACATCAGCATCTGCTCCTACAGCAGGCCTTTCTCTTGAGGTCGTGGCAGTGCTCGAGGATGCTGTCGACGGGTTTGGCTCTTTGGTGGAAGGTGAGGCTCGCCTCCTTTCTTCCTCAGCCCTTACGTGCGTCTTCAGCCATCTTTATCTCTGGGACGCCAACTTCGACTTGTCCTCCTTCCTCGATCCCGTGGACTCTGACTCCCAGGACACCGCTGCTGCCGGTGTGAAGGGCTTCGTGGACGCCCTGCTGAGCATGTTCCTTGTCGTCGGTCCTCCGGCTGGGGCCGAGGGGACGGGCGATGCGCCTGGCGACGGGGCTCCGCTGGCGGGTGACGGCGGCACCCAGGGTTGAAGAGGTGGCTTGGCGACGCTGCTCCTTCTTGTTTGTCTTGTACCATGTAGCATGCCTCGCGGAGGCGTTTAAAACTGTTTGCTTGGAACAATATGTTTTGTAATAATTAGATTATGGTTCTTTGATTTTTCCATTTGCTTTATTGTTCTGCGTCGGTAGAGCCCAGTCCCGCGCATACCTCAGCCGCCGTTGGGTCGTTCGGATCACCAGGACGAGCCCAAGGGGTGAGGAGCTACGTGACCAGTTAGGCTCCTGAGACGCGATGCTCAGGAGTCCTCCTTGATGTGCGAACAACTTAGGAAAAAGTGCGAGGGCAAGCCTTGGTGTTCTGCGTTGGCAGGGCCCGGCCCCGCACATACCTCAGCCGCCGTTGGGTCGTCCGAATCGCCAGGACGAGACCAAGGGGTGAGGGGCTATGTGGCCAGTTAGACTCTTGAGACACGATGCTCAGGAGTCCCCCTTGACGTATGAACGACTTGGAAAGGGCGAGAGTCAGGCCTTGGCATTCTGCATCGGCAGGGCCCGACCCCGCGCATTCCCCAGCCGCCGTCGGGTCGTCCGGATCACCAGGACGAGACCAAGGGGTGAGGGGCTACGTGGCTAGTTAGGCTCCTGAGACACGATGCTCAGGAGTCCCCCTTGACGTACGAACCGACCATCATACCTTTCCTTACAGAGCTCTCGCTCGGGGGGGGGGGGGCGAAGAGAAGGCCCAAGGGGCCTGGTGAGGTGGGGTACGCCAGGCGTGATCTGAGCGTAGCCCCCGTGCCCAACCCCCTCGCGCTACCTTCTTGAGGGAGAGCAGCACGGTGAGGCTGGTCACTGAGCCCAGAACCTCCCTGAGGTTAATGCAGCCGTGAGGCCACCCCCAGTTGTTTATCGCCAGCGTGGAGCATAGCACTTCCGCTCTTGCACGGGCATAGCCGCTCCTCGGCAGTGTCGACGGTCAGCACGGAGTATGGTGCTTCCACTGGTGCTTGGGAGGGGGCTCCCTCTGAGGAGAGCCCCCGGAGCGTGTACATCCCTGCCCTGACATGTGGCTTGCACGACAGGGCTGGAGGAGGTGTATATGGGCAGCCATGAGCCAGCGTAGAACTCACAAGGCCCTACCTCAAGGAGGGTTGCGCCTGAGCTTGATTGGGAGCACTTGTATTAGTCTTGCAAGATGGTTAGGCAGCCTGCGCCAAATGAGTCTCCTAAGGCTATTGCATGAGAAGGCTAGGCACCAATGACCCCAGGAGGTGACGTGAACGGGGCCGGCCCAGCAGACAGAGCTCAGCCGTTGGGTTTATCGACGCTGTAGGGACGAACCCGAGCACAGACGCCGTGCCCAGTCTTCTCATGCAAAGATCCTGAAGAAAAACATCCGGCATGCGGTTCTCGTGGCCACGAGGGCACCAGGTCGTGCGCCCTCACTTATCCACCCGCGATTACCTCATGCGATAATAAGGCACCAAGGGCCATGGGAGGTGACATACACAGGGACTGGTCCGTGAGCCGGAGCTCAGCCTCTTGGGTTTAGCGACGCTGTAGGGACGGATCCGAGCACATACGTCGTGCCAGTCCTTAATCATGAGGCGGTCGCGGGAGGGCTCGCAAGGGCGCGAGACATTCTTGGTGACTAAGCGCCGGTCAGGCAGTTGATAATCTTAAGATAGCTTGCGAAGGAAGGTAAACTAGCTCCGATAGATGCAGAAAGGGATACATGCCGCAGGGACGAACCCATACGGCTTGGGGATGATGCAGCCCGTGGGGCGCCCCCAAACTGAATGAACTGGAGAGATGTCACCTGGTACCGTTGCTGAAGGGGTGTTGGGGTAGCAGAAGACGCGCGCTGCTGGAGTCGTTCCTCACGAGCCGCCCTGACCCTGGGCCTCGGGAGGCCTAGAGGGTCCGGGAGGTTCCTGGAGGCGCTCCTCCATCTCCACCAGGGTTGCCTGGATCCTAGCCTCACGAGCCGCCAGGGCATCCCTCATGCCGCGCTGGAACTCCATGGCTGCGCCTAGCAGGCCGAAGGGCATGCGGACGTAGCAGTGGGGTGGACCCTCGCATCGACCGACACGAGACGGCCAGAAGAG
The DNA here is from genome assembly GCF_018294505.1 of Triticum aestivum. Taxonomy (NCBI): domain Eukaryota; kingdom Viridiplantae; phylum Streptophyta; class Magnoliopsida; order Poales; family Poaceae; genus Triticum; species Triticum aestivum. The sequence goes on along the minus strand of NC_057801.1, from coordinate 650,235,324 downwards.
CTGCCTATATGCGGCCCTGTTGAGCCCTGGAACATTGATGCAGACGCGGAACTCCTTACCCTCGCGCAGGGCAGTAAGCCACGCCTCGTGGTAGGCGGCGATCACCTTGCAGAACCATTGCCTCCTGAATCTCCTCGATTGCCTAGCTGATGAACTCCTAAATGCCTGGCGCCTCCCGCCTAATGCCTTCTCTTGGGAAGCGTGCTCTGAAGTGTGCCTCCACATGGTGCCCGAGCGCCTCCCTCATGGCCCTGGCTAGGTCTGATGCCCTCCCAAGAAGAGCCCCCGAGCCCAGCCTGAGAGGTGCGTCGAGCGCGCCTTCCTATGCGATAGGTGAAGGCGCCCCGTCCAGGGATGCGAGGCTGAGCGCGGCGTCCTCGGGAGATGCTTCCTCACGAGATCCCTGACCCAGCTGCAACTTCTTCGTCTTGGGGGTGACCTCAGGAGGGAGGGCACCACCCTCATCTTCAGGGCTCTCGACTGCTGCAGCTTGGAAGGCGCGCTCAAGGGAGCACACTGTGTCCTTCTGTTGACATGCGACCGTGATTATGCCGCTGCTTCCTGGCATCTTGAGGACGTTGTAGCCGTGGTGCATCGCTGCCATGAACTTGGCCAGTGCCGGGTACCCTAGAATGGCGTTGTAGGGCAGGCGAATGTCGGCGATGTCGAAGTCGATGAGCTCGGTGTGGTAGTTGTTGCATTCGCCGAAGGTGATAGGGAGGCGGACCTTCCCTATTGGGTGTGTGGAACCAGCAGTCACTCTTGAAAATGGCTTAGTTGGCTGAAGCTGGTAGTACGACACTTGGAGTCTGTCGAACATTTGCACAGATAGGACATTGAGCCCTGCTCCACCATCGATGAGAGTCTTGGTGAAAACCACGTTGCTGATAATGGGAGGTAGAGCATGGGGAGCGCACCGGCAATGGCGGCGCACTTGAGTTGGTCCGAGGAGCTGAAGATGATGGCGCACTTGGACCACCTAAGAGGGCGAGTTAATTCGGGCTTGGGGAGCGCTGCGTTCACCTCGCGCATGAACTGCTTGAAGATGCAGTGAGAAGCTGGGGCCTGCGAACCACCCATGATGCAGGCGATGGCTTGCGGCTCCTGGAAGCCCCCAGCCCCTCGTCCTAGTGGTGATCTTCATTTCTTCTTGGTGGTGGAGGCAGTGGAGGTAGACCGGCATTGCCCTGAGAGCGCTCCTCACGAGGTTGCTCCCTCCAGGCGCCCTTGTGAGGTTGGCCCTGCCAATGGTCCTCCCGAGGATGGTCGCACCACTCCTGGCGATGGTTGTGTCCATCCCAGCGTCCTCCTCCTCTGCCACCTTGACGGCCGTAGCCTAGGTCGTTGCGCTCGGGGTGTCGACCAAGGTGCCCGTCGTGGAGGGCCCTGAGCTCCTGGCAGACATTGGTGTTGTGGTTGTGGACGTTGTGGAAGACGCAGAACAGTCGGTTGCTCTTGGACGACTCGGGGTGATCGCAGCCGCGCTTCATCTCTAGCTCGGCCGCGAGCACGACCAGCCCCTTGCGCTTCACGTCCTTAGGGTTGGCCTTCTTGTCTTCTGGGTCAGCATTAGGGAGCCCGAGGAGGGAGAGGCACCCCTCCTCGGCCCTTGCACACTTGTTTGCTATGTTGAACATTTCTAGGGCCGTGCAGAGGTCCTCATGGATGCCAAGCTCCTCCTTCATCTTGACATCACGAATGCCATTAGTGAACACTGAGATGATGTTCTCGTCCGACACCTTGGGGATCTTGAGGCGAACATTGTTGAAGCGCTGGATATACTTCTGTAGGGTCTCTCCTGGCTGCTGCTTGATGCGACGCAAGTCACCCGCGGCCGGCAGACGATCACGAGTGCCTTAGAAGTTGGCGATGAAGCGGACGCGCATCTCCTCCCAGGAAGAGACCGACCTCTCGGGGAGGTTCAAGACCAAGAATGCGTGCCATCCTTGAGGGCCATAGGGAACCAGTTCGCCATGATCTTCTCATCGCCACTGGCCGCCTCGATGCTCAGCTCGTAGAGCTGCAGGAAGTCGGTGGGGTCGGTGGTGCCATCGTAGCATGGGGGCAGGTCGGGCTTGAACTTTCTCGGCTACATGACATTGCGGAGCTCCAAGGTGAAAGCGCGACATCCTGCATGGGCCACTGGAGCCCACCAATGATGTAGAACCTGGTCCTGGTGCACGCACGCTGCCACCTCCTGTGGCGGCACGCGGGCCTGACACGGGGGTGCAGGAAGCACGCACGCCTTTCCTTGAGGCCGCTGCACCACTTGGCAGCTCACCTCCTCCCGAGCGTGCATTGGGCACGGCGGGTCGCACCGCGGCGCCACACACCTTGGCTCGATGATGACGCCCTGCGCCGGAGGTGGTGGAGGAGCCCCGTGAGCCACGTCGCCCGTGGCAGGTGGCTGCTGGGGCAGTGAGCGGGCCGGTGCAGTGGAGCCCCCAGCCGCGCCGACAAGCTCAGCGATCCGCTTGAGCAATTCCTTGTAGAAGTCATCGACCGGGCAATAGAGAAGGAGCTCCCGCACCGTGAGCAGAGCGGCCCGCACGTTCGGTGGGCCGTGACACGCGTGGGAGGACGAAGTTGCTGGAGTCAGTGACGGAGTGGCAATGCATCCGTCGCGACACACCGAAGGGTGCAGCGAAGAAGCTTGTTGCTTGTGGCCGGCAGGGCCCATGGCGGCGTTGGCCACCGGAGAAGGAGCACGTCGAGCACAACCATCACCCGCCAGGGCCGTCTGAGCAACTCGAGCGGCGACTGCGGCCTGGTGCTCGGCGCGAGCCCGGCGTGCGTCGGCCATGGAGTTGTCAGAGCGGCGGTGGATCGATCAACGGAAGAGAAGAACCGACACACCCCTACCTGGCGCGCCAAATGTCGGATTACGGGATCCGCAAACCCTTGAAAGGTTCGAACTCTAGGGTGCATGTAGAAATCTCAACCTACCCAGCCTGCCTACTTGCGATTCTCCTAAGCCTAGCGCGACGAGCTCGAAGGGACAGAGACACAACAGTTTTTCCTGCTTCGGGCCACCTTGCGGTATAATACCCTACTCCAGCGTTTTGGTGGATTGCCTCGAAGGGCTGAGGATGAACTAGTATAGTGGATGAACTGGCCTCAGGAGGTGAGGTGTTCTTGAGCTCAAGAGATATGGTGAGGTGGTCGGGTAAGAATGGATCCGATCGAGGTCCCTTGCCTCCTATGGTGGTGGCTAGTCCTATTTATAGTGGCCTTGGTCCTCTTCCCAAAGGTTGGTGGGAAGGGATCCCACAATGGCCGTATTTGAAAGGGGACAAGTAGTACAGATTATCCTGACAAAAGTAGTCTTCGCCTGCGAAAAGCCCCTGGTCGTGAGACCGCGGTGGGCTCGGTGATGACCTCCGTCCTGCGTCCTGTTGGTCTTGGTCTTGTAGCACGGGAATGGAAACCTTTGGCCGATTCCTTGGGACTCCGCACCTGCGGCTTGCCTCCCTTGCACAAAAGAGGAAACTGACGCTCTGCGCTTTGGCGCCCACCCGGCCTTGGTCGTCACGGCTCACATTAGTTGAGACTTGTGAGGTGCACCTTGCATAGAACTCTCCGCCCCTCGGGAGCCAGCCTGAGGAGGCCGATCCCCTCGGGGATTTTGGCATCGTTCTCCTCGCGAGGCTTGGTCCCTCGCGAGCGTCTTGAGCGGTTGATGTAGAAGCTGGGCCGCACCAGGCCGTCAATGGAGCCACGTGGTGGGCCGCAGGAGGCAAGTCTGGATACCCCCATATCCAGAACACCGACAGTAGCCCCTGGGCCCAGGGCGCGCTCGTACTTGGCTTCCAGGCGAAGCCAAAGGGCAGGGGCAGAGCGCCACAGGCCCTAACCGCCTACGGCCTTGATGACACGTGGCGATTGATGGGACATGGGCGTCTCCACTTCCCCATGTTGCCTCGGCAACTGTTTCTGTCTGACAAAAAGGTTTGTCGTCCGCCGCCTGGCTTTCATTGCCTCCTCTTCATCTTGCTCCAGATCCCCTTTTCCCAACTCCGGAAGAACTCACCAGATCTGCCGATTTTCTCCTCCAATCTTCTGCCCAATGGCTGTTGAGAAGGCTAAGGCTTCAGCCTCGACTGCCGGCTACGCCTGGTATGAGCTGATGTTGTTCACACTCTCCATCGCTGAGGACAAGCTCCAGACCATGCTTGGCCGCCGCCGCCCCCCCGCTATTGGTTATTGGCCGGAGAGATGTCTCGGTCATGTCTGCATGGTTCTCGAACCCGTAGAGTCCACACACTTAATGTTCAGTGACGCTAGAGTTGTAATGGGAAATTGTATGCGGTTACCTAAAGTTGTTTAGAGTCCCGTATGAGTTCCCGGACATCACGAGGAGTTCCGGAATGGTTTGGAGGTGAAAATTTATGTATGGGAAGTCCAATTTCAGTCGCCGGAAAGGTTTCAGGGCTTATCGGTATTGTACCGGGACCATCGAAAGGTGTCCGGGGGTCCACCGGGTGGGGCCACCTACCCCGGGGGACCAAGTAGGCTGAATACGGGTGGGAACCAGCTCCCTAGTGGGCTAGTGCGCCCCCAAGGGCCCAAGGCCCCTCCCACATGCTTGGGGGGCAAGTCTTCCCCCCGCTTGGCTGCCCCCCCCTCTAGATGCATCTAGGGGGGCTGGCGCCCTCTCGCCTTCACCCTATAAATAGAGGGGGGGGGGTGGGAGGGTGAGGGAGTCCTGGACTAAGGGGTTCTCCGGAGTCCGGGCTATGTGATATGGGCCGGACTGATGGGCCGTGAAGATACAAGATAGAAGACTTTTCCCGTGTCCGGATGGGACTCTCCTTTGCATGGATGGCAAGCTTGGCATGCGGATCATGTACCTTCCTTTCTCTGTACCCGACTATGTACAACACTAGATCCCTCCAATTTCTATATAAACCAAGGGTTTAGTCCATAGGGCCGATCACAATCATACAAGCTAGACATCTAGGGTTTAGCCATTACGATCTCGAGGTAGATCAACTCTTGTAACCCCTATACTCGTCAATCAAGCAGGAAGTTGGGCATTACCTTTGTCAAGAGGGCCCGAACCCGGGTAAACATCGTGTCCCCTGCCTCCTTGCTACCTTCGATCAGCGTGAAGAAGCGGCGGCAACTTCAAGCCGATCAGGATTTGCTCAACGACAGATGGACTAGTGTCCTGGCAGCCGAGGAATACGACCTCGAGCACCCAACTAAGAGTTACCCAACGCGCAGGTTGCTCTCCTAATTCGACGACGAGGTCCCAGAGCCTATACCAACAGCGCGTAACGCTGCTGACGGGCCTGATCGGCCACCTCATGGTAGGGACATAACGGCAACCCAAGCCGAACACCAACTTGCACCACCTCGCCCTAGAGGTAGAGAAACAACAGCTGTGGGGTACATGCATGACTTGCGACAGGACCTGGATAATAGAACCGGTCATACTAGATCAATTTATGGATCAAAGGGGCGTGCACCAGTGAAAGAAGACGGCCGTCAGGTCTGGCGCGATAAACACAACCTCACTCGGGCCAAGAACCGCATACGGACTTCATCCGAACTGCGTCGTGACATCGCCCGATATAGAGGAGCCGCACACCCCCTATGCTTCACCGATGAGGTAATGGAATACCAATTCCCAGAAGGGTTTAAACCCGTGAACATTGAATCATACGATGGCATAACAGATCCCGCAGTATGGATTGAAGACTTTCTTCTCCATATACACATGGCCCGCGGCGATGACCTACATGCCATCAAGTACCTCCCCCTAAAACTTAAGGGACCAACACGGCATTGGCTGAACAGACTCTCAGAAAACTCTATTGGAAGCTGGGAAGACTTGGAGGACGCCTTCAAAGATAACTTCCAAGGTACCTATGTTCGGCCCCCAAACGCCGATGACCTTAGTCACATAATCCAGCAGCCCGGCGAATCAGCACGGAAGCTCTGGACCAGGTTCTTAATTTAGAAGAACCAGATTGTGGATTGTCCAGATGCCGAAGCCCTCACGGCCTTCAAACACAGCGTCCAAGATGAGTGGCTCGCTCGACACCTCATCCAAGAGAAGCCTAAATCCATGGAAGCCCTCACCGCACTTATGACCCGCTTTTGCGCGGGAGAGGATAGCTGGCTAGCTCGTAGAAGCAACATCACCAGCGACCCAGGCACCTCTGAAGCCAGGGACGGCAACGGTAAGCCACGACGTGACAAGCATAAGTGTTGAAACAATACCGAAGACATGGCGGTGAACACCAGATTCGGTGGTTCAAAATCCGGTCATCGGAAGAAGCCATTCAAAGGAAATAAAGATGGTTCATCTAGTTTGGACAGAATACTTGATCGGCCTTTCCAGATTCATAGCACCCCCGATAAACCTGCTAATCACACCAACAGAAATTGTTGGGTCTTTAAGCAGGCCGACAAGCTCAACGCCGAACACAAGGGGAAAAGGATGCCCAGCGAGGACGACGATGAAGAGCCTCGCCCACCAAACACAGGGGGGCAGAAGCAGTTTCCCCCCGAGGTCAAAACAGTGAATATGATCTATATCACCCACATCCCCAAAGGGAGCGCAAGCGCACATTAAGGGACGTCTATGCCTTAGAGCTGGTCGTCCCAAAATTCAACCCATGTCCGGCTTGCCTGATCACCTTCGATCGAAAGGACCACCCGACCAATATCCGTCATGGAGGATCGGCAGCTTTGGTCCTCGACCCAATCATCGACGAATCCCATCTCACACAAGTCCTCATGGACGGCGGCAGTAGCCTTCACCTGCTCTACCAAGACACCGTCCGCAAAATGGGCATTGATCTATCAAGAATCAAGCCTAGTAAAACTACCTTTAAAGGAGTAATGCTTGACATAGAGGCCCGTTGTTCGGGGTCAATAACATTGGAAGTTGTCTTTGGCTCGCCCGACAACTTCCGCGCTGAAGACTTGATCTTCAACATCGCACCCTTTCGAAGTGGCTATCACGCACTGCTCGGATGGACCACTTTTGCTCGATTCAATGCGGTGCCGCACTATGCTTATTTAAAGCTCAAGATGCCTGGTCCATGCGGCGTCATAACAATCAACGAGAACACGGAACACTCCCTCCGTACCGAGGAACACACTACGGTTCTCACAGCCAAAGTACAGAATGGCCCCCTCAAGCTGCACACCTCATCAGCCATCAAGCCGCCGGACTTTGCTAAAAAAATCGGTCATCCCTGCAAACTGACAGCTCGGTACTTCCAGAGTTAGAGTAGCAGTTTTGCCTCTGTTGATTGCCGCATGAAACCGCGGAAATTGTACCGCGCATGCATCACTACACACTCAAAATACCTTGGGCATCAGCGGAGGCACAATACGGGAAGGTCTATAGTATGACTCGACTCTATATGATCTTCTACCTTTTTTCTCTTAACTTTTTACCACATGCGCATTTGAGCCCATGTATCCTACGGACCTACAAGGACTCACTCGGAGCCCGGTTCCGTACGACAAATGGATGTCCGTTTCCTTCAAGGAACCCTCTCTACAGGACGAAAGCGGCGGAGACGCGCGGCAGGACATCCAAAGGACTCTTCGGACCAAACCTTATTTAAGAGGACATGTACAGAGCTTTTCTCCTTGTTATTAAACCCTTGTCATGTAAAATGATTTTGGTGCTTATGGTACCCTATGTAAGATCACGTCTTAAGGTATCAATCAGATTTTATTACTGACACTTTTTTCGGTATCAACTTTATTCATAAAACTGTAGTCAGTCGCTCTAGTTGTCACACATACCTCGACACTCATTGCCAGGGGCTATATATGACCACTTATGAGCTACTAAACGAAAGTCCGAACAACTTTGTAGCACACTTCAACGTCCCGAGCTCGACATTATATGCATCGGCTCCGAATCATGTCTTTGGTCCATAGTTGGGTTGCCCGGCTCCTGTGTTTGCTACCTTACGTTCCATTTGTTCGGCTAGGATAGTAAAGGGAGAACTACTGCGATTGTGTTTCTAGCTCGTTTGGTCAAGCACCTTAGTAGAGAAAGCCAAAAACTGACTGTCATAATGTGGCGAGAGCTGGTCATCCATTTGGGGACTTACGAAATCTTTAGCGATTTTTCCGTATTAAACGAGGGACTGTTTTTCCATTCATATCCGTAATGCATCCGTATTTGGATAGTCACATACGTACTAGGGGCTATTTCGTAGCCCCAATTTTCAAACTCCTATGGCTAAGTGAGAGCGGTAAAGCCGTATAGTCTGATTGCCTGGTTCGCCGCACACACACCTCCATCATGGACCGAGACGTTGGGTCAAGAGTGCTCATGTGCTATTTCGAACACCCCGGAGCATCTACGCGGGGGTTGTAGCCGATGACTGGAAAACTCTCAGGCATACAAAAAACGGCCGCACAAGAGGCAATCAACTTAAGATAATGGCATAAAATATATTACAAAGCCTCAATATCTATAATACACACGACCGGGTCATTCGTATACATTCATTCGAATATGATGTCCTTTGAGCATTGACCCTCTATCAAACGAGCACCCTCTAGGACGTCATTCAAATAACGTCCCAGTGTGCGGTGGTCTTTGCCTTCGGGAGGACCCTCCACCACGACAACGGCGGCTTTCATCTTGGCCCAGTGCACCTTGACACGGGCGAAAGCCCTCTATGCACCTTCTATGCACACCGATCGTTTGATGGCATCAATGCGGGGCACGACATGCACTAGGCCAAAATAACAGCTCGGAACGGATTCAGCCGGCCACAGCCGGAGTATAACCTCCTTCATGGCCGCTCCAGACATCTTGTGCAGCTCGGCCTATTGCGCCATCTGGTTGTTCAGCAGCATCGAACGCTCCTGCGTCGCAGATTGTGACCAGAACAACTTTTCTTCGTCGCATGCCCCTCCTGGGCCCGATAGAATTGCGCTGCGTCAATGGCGCTCTTCGGTAGATCCGCAAAGGAGTCTGGAGAACTCCATAGTCGATTAAGTAAGGCATACCTCTGATCGCTTAACTTAGACTGTAAAAGAAAGGGCTTACCAGCCGCTATCTGTCGGCCTGTCGGAGCTCCTCATGAGCTGCTCGGGATTCGTACCTCGCCTCCTGGGTGTCTTGAAGGGCCTTGGCAAGTTTGGCCGCCTTCACTTTATTCTCCTTCTCTAGGAGCTCGCACTTGTGAGTTGCGTCCTTAAGCCCTTGCTCAATCTGGGATACGCGCTCCTCGAACTGGCGCCGGGTGTCCTGTTCATCCTTCAAATCAGCAGCCACATTCTCAGTGTCCGCATCACTCACCCTTGCCTGCTCCTTCGCACGGGCAAGGTCACTCCTGAGGGTCTCGACCTCAGAAGCACCATCTGGAATTATGCATATAGTAGCGTGTGCATTTCATTTAAAGCATTTGCAAATTAATTCAATGAAATATGAAGCACTTGAAACATACCTTGCGCTTCGTCAGGCCGCTTGTTAATCCGAATATTCTCCTCATCGACCAGCTGAAGTTTCAGTTTCAGTTCGGAAACTTCAGCGGCCTGAGCGGTCGCCGCTAACAATGAAGCCTGATTTTTATCAAAAAAAGGCTCAGTATGTTATTTACCGTGGATACCTATAGACCCTCTGTTCGCCCTCCTTTATTGGCCAAACAGAGTCTCAGGGGATACTATCTATATATTGACGGATTTTTATGGAAAACGGCTAAAGACATTACATTGCATATCTCAAAGCCTGTTAGTAGGCTCGTGAAGGCTTCATCCAGTCCGCTCTTAGCGGACTGAACATTTTCAACCACCGTACCCATTAAGGTATGGTGCTCCTCCAAGATGGATGCACCTTGCAGTGCATCCATCAGCTTGTTCGGCGCCTCTGTATTGGTAGATGTCACCATCCCCCCACCTGCAGAGGGGATTGCTGATCCGATTCCGGGACCATATGGGTCTCCGGAACAGTATACCGATGAGGGTTCAATGACCCAGGACCCCCATGGCCGCTCTCCATAGGGGTTGCGACCCCCATGTCCTCGGTAGCCTTCGGTGCTGCATTCGTCCTGCCCCGCACTTCTCCGGAGCCCGTAGAAGCCCTTTGGGACGACACCTCGGGATCGTGCTCCTTAGGAGGCGAGGAAGCTCATGGAGGCGTCTCGCTCTCCATCTTCTCTGGCGAAAGATCCCCCGATGACAATGATTCTTGATGGATGTCACGGGCCGGACTGAAATGTGAAATTTGATATTCTCATAATCTATAAAGAAGATTAGATTTGTACAAGACATCTTAGGAAACTCACGATTCGACAAGGGGATTGGTGCAGAGGTGGTGCGTGGGAATGGCTTCTGTGCCCGAATCCGAGTCATCGGAAAGGGATACCCTTCCCCTCTTGGATGCCCCCTCCTCCGGATATACGGAGGCCGCTCTCTTTTTCCCCTTGGGAGGAGGGTTCTCTACTTCCTCCTCCTCCTCCTCCTCCTCGTCTTCGTCTTCCTTGTTAGAGGAAGGAGCTTCGGTTCCTCCAGACACGGTGTCTGAAGTATTTTGGGATGGGGGTTGTCTTGGGCCTCCTTGGTCTTCTTCTTCTTCTTCTTGTCCTTCTTTGCTGGCGCCTAATAGGGTGCCGGAACCAACATCTTCATTAATAGAGGATTGGCTGGGTTTTTGGGGAGCAGGGCCGAACACTTAATCCACTCGGCCTTCTTTATCCACTCCTATTTAGGAGATGGAGTTCTCGGGACCCCTCCTTAAGATTGACAAGCTAAGTAGTGTTCGGCAATATAATACTTACCGGGGATGCCGGATTGTTGCAGTCGAGGCCAGTGTCGTCGGACATCTGTGCCATGTCTTCTGCTTCTTAAAAAACAGCTTCCAGATCTTTTTGTGCGTCGTGCCATAGAAGTGCTGCAGAGTCCGTGGCCCCTTAGGATTGAACTCCCACATTTTGGGAGGCCATCGTTGGCAAGGGAGGGCTCGGCGGATGAGCATCACCTGAATTACATCAGCAAGGGTGATGTCCTTGTTTTTCATGCTGTTGATACGCTTCTGCAGCACGGACTGATACGTTTCCAACGTATCTATAATTTATGAAGCATTCATGCTATTATATTACCTGTTTTGGATGTTTGTGGGCTTTACTTTACACTTTTATATCATTTTTGGGACTAACCTACTAACCGGAGGCCCAACCCATATTGCCGTTTTCTTTCCTATTTCAGAGTTTCGAAGAAAAGGAATATAAAACGGAGTCCAAACGGAATGAAACCTTCGGGAGCGTTATTTTTGGAACGGATGTGATCCAGGAGACTTGGAGTTGAAGTCAAGGAAGCTTCAAGGTGGCCACGAGGGTGGGGGGCACCCCCCTACTGGGCACGCCCCCTGTCTCGTGGGCCCCTCGAGCATCCCCCGGTCGACTTTTTTCGCCTATATAAGTCCATATACCCTAAAACCTTCGAGGAAACAATAGATCAGGAGTTCCGCCGCCGCAAGCCTCTATAGCCACCAAAAACCAGTCGGGACCCTGTTCCGGCACCCTGCCAGAGGGTGGATCCCTCACAGGTGGCCATCATCATCATCCCGGTGCTCTCCATGACGAGGAGGGAGTAGTTCACCCTCGGGGCTGAGGGTATGTACTAGTAGCTATGTGTTTGATCTCTCTCTCTCTTGTGTTCTTGAGGTGGTACGATCTTGATGTATCATGAGCTTTGCTATTATAGTTGGATCTTATGATGTTTCTCCCCCCTCTACTCTCTTGTAATGGATTGAGTTTTCCCTCTGAAGTTATCTTATCGGATTGAGTCTTTAAGGATTTGAGAACACTTGATGTATGTCTTGCCGTGCTTATCTGTGGTGACAATGGGATATTCACGTGATTCACTTGATGTATGTTTTGGTGATCAACTTGCAGGTTCCGTGACCTTGGGAATTTATGCATAGGGGTTGGTACACATTTTCGTCTTGACTCTCCGGTAGAAACTTTGGGGCACTCTTTTAAGTACTTTGTGTTGGTTGAATAGATGGTTCTGAGATTGTGTGATTCATATCGAATAATCATGCCCATGGATACTTGAGGTGACAATGGAGTATCTAAGTGACATTCGGGTTTTGGTTGATTTGTGTCTTAAGGTGTTATTCTAGTACGAAATCTATGATAGATCGAACGAAAAGAATAGCTTCGTTATTTTACTACGGACTCTTGAATAGATTGAGCAGAAAGGATAACTTTGAGGTGGTTTCGTACCCTACCATAATCTCTTCGTTGGTTCTCCGCTATTAATGGCTTTGGAGTGACTCTTTGTTGCATGTTGAGGGATAGTTATATGATCCAGTTATGTTATTATTGTTGAGAGAACTTGCACTAGTGAAAGTATGAACCTTAGGCCTTGTTTCCTACCATTGCAATACCATTTACGCTCACTTTTATCACTTTCTACCTTGCTGTTTTTACAATTTCAGATTACAAATACCTTTATCTACCATCCATATTGCACTTGTATCACCATCTCTTTTCCGAACTAGTACACCTATACAATTTACCATTGTATTGGGTGTGTTGGGGACACAAGAGACTGTTTGTTATTTGGTTGCAGGGTTGTTTGAGAGAGACCATCTTCATCCTATGCCTCCCATGGATCGATAAACCTTAGGTCATCCACTTGAGGGAAATTTGCTACTGTCCTAAAAAACTCTTCACTTGGAGGCCCAAAAACGTCTACAAGAAGAAGGTTGTGTAGTAGACATCACCGACACATCATCCGGCGACCCCCAATCTAGGCCCTTGTTGGTCCAGGATGCGAGCTGCGGCGGAGGTCCAGATCTGAAGGCAGGAGCAGCGGCCCATTTGTGCCGCGGGGTTCGGTGATATAGAACCACTCCTACTGCCACTCCTTGATAGTATCCACAAATCTTCCTTTGGGCCAAGAAACACGGTTGAGCTTGCTCACCATGGCGCCGCTGCACTCGGCGTGTTGGCCTTCAACCACCTTCGGCTTCACATTGAATACTTTGAGCCATAAGCCAAAGTGTGGAGGGACGTGGAGAAATGCCTCACACATGACGATAAATGCCAAGATGTGGAGGAGGAATTATGGGCCAGATCATGGAAATCCAACCCGTAATAGTACATGAGTCCTCAGATGAAGGGCGGAAGGGCGAACCTGAGTCCTTGGAGGAAGTGAGGGATATAGACCACCCTTTCATCGGGCTCTGGGATGGGGATAAACCCGGGCAAACGTCGGGCCGGGCCGGGTTTTGGCCCAGGCTTGTAAAAACCTGACCTTCATTTCGCAAGCCTGAGCCCGGCCAGATGCCCGAAATACTCCCTATTTTCAAGCCCGAAGCTCGAAATCCCGGCCCGGATGCTTTTTTTAGTATGCGCACGTGCAAGCCCGACCCGAAGCCCGAAAGCCCGGCCTGAAATACGGAAAATTTGAAGCCCGAGCCCGGCCCAAACTATCTTTGGGCTGCAAAACAAAGCCTGAGCCCGGCCTGAATGTCAAGCCCGGCCCAGCCCATCCTGGGTTTTTTGGGCCGGGCTCGGGCCGGGCTGCCCATGCCCAGGTTTAGGTGGGGATGATCTGCCCCAAAGTTGGAAGCCTGTGTTTGATCTCTGCCGTCAGGTACCTCGCCTCCCGCAGGTCCTGGATGTTCTTATCCGTTACGGATGAGGCCATCCACTGCCATGGTTGTAGAGGTTAGGGTGGAAGGAAAGTTTGGAACTTGGGCGCTGGATCTCGGGGGATTGAAAGCCAGAGGAAGAAGAAGGCGTGGGACGAACATATGGGTCTTTGTCCTCTTATAGAGGCAGCAAATATCAAGCGCCCCCTTATAAGCCTTAAGTCTTGCCTATTCCCAAGGGGACGTGTGAACGGCATGGTTGGATAATCCAAAACCCCTATTGATGAGACTCCTGTGGTAAGGGGACACGGTCTCTGCTTTGACAAGACGTGTCATTGGTCGTACCTCGAAATATGAAACGAGGCTGTAAAATGGTTCAGAATAATAATAAGGCCAGAACATAACGTCTCGCCGAAAAAGTGGCCCATGGACGTGACTTATTTTAAGTAGTTGTATAGATTAGGGTTGTACGTGTTAAACATGGCTGGATACAGCTCTTGTATGCGGAAAGCTGCTTTGTGTATTCGGAAAAGGAACCGGCCTTGCAATGTCGAAGACAATCTGTGCACCGAATATATTGTCATTGAAGCCTAGTTCCGGGGCTACTGAGGGAGTCCTGGACTAAGGGGTCCTCGGGCGTCCGGGCTATGTGATATGGGCCAAACTGATGGGCCATGAAGATACAAGATAGAAGACTTTTCCCGTGTCTGGATGGGACTCTCCTTTGCGTGGATGGCAAGCTTGGCATGCGGATCATGTACCTTCCTTTCTCTGTAACCAACTCTGTACAACCCTAGATCCCTCCGGTGTCTATATAAACCGTAGGGTTTAGTCCATAGGGCCGATCACAATCATACAGGCTAGACATCTAGGGTTTAGCCATTACGATCTCGAGGTAGATCAACTCTTGTAACCCCTATACTCATTAAAGTCAATCAAGCAGGAAGTAGGGTATTACCTCCATCAAGAGGGCCCGAACCAGGGTAAACATCATGTCCCCTGCCTCCTTGTTACCCCCTACCTGAGATCTGTCGGTTTTGACACCGACAGAGAGCAGCCGCACCTCAGCCCCTAGCGCAGCCCTTCCCCCTCCTACACCTCATCCTCCTCCGTTAAGCTTAGCGAAGCTCTGCTGATGAACCACGAGCTCCACCACCATGCTGCTACCTCTTGAGCTTGCATTGGTTTTCCCTTGAAGAGGAAAGGTTGATGCAACAAAGTAGCGTAAGTATTTCCCTCAGTTTTGAGAACCAAGGTATCAATCCAGTAGGAGACAACGCACAAGTCACTGAATACCTGCACAAACAATCAAGAACTTGCAACCAACACGATAAAGGGGTTGTCAATCCCTTCATGGTCACTCGCAAAAGTGAGATCTAGTAGAAATAGATAAACGGCAAAGTAAATATTTTTGGAATTTTTGGGTATACAGATTGGAAAGTAAAGATTGCAAAATAATAGATTGGAAACTAGCAAGATGTAAACGAGATTCAATAATAGGGAAAAGAGATTCAATATAATGGAAAAGAGACCCGGGGGCCATAGGTTTCACTAGTGGATTCTCTCAAGATAGCATATATTACGATGGGTGAACAAATTACTGTCGAGCAATTGATAGAAAGACGCATAATTATGATGGCATCTAAGGCAATGATCATGAACATAGGCTTCACGTCCGTGTCAACTAGACCGACTTCTGCCTGCATCTACTACTATTACTCCAGACATCTACCACTATCTAGCATGCATCTAGAGTATTAAGTTCACAAAGAACGGAGTAACGCATTAAGCAAGATGACATGATATAGAGGAATTAACTCAAGCAATATGATGAAAACCCCATCTTGCTATCCTTGATAGCAACAATACAGTACATGCCTTGATGCCCCTACTGTCACTGGGAAAGGACACCACAAGATTGAACCCAAAGCTAAGCACTTCTCTCATGGCAAGGAAGATCAATCTAGTAGGCCAAACTAAACCGAAAAAATTCGAAGAGACTTGCAAAGATATCAAATCATGCATATAAGAATTCAGAGAAGAACCAAATAATATTCATAGATAATCTTGATCATAAATCCACAATTCATCGGATCTCGGCAAACACGCCGCAAAATAATATTACATCAAATAGATCTCCAAGAACATCGAGGAGAACTTTGTATTGAGAATCAAAGAGAGAGAAGAAGCCATCTAGCTAATAACTATGGACCCGAAGGTCTATGGTAAACTACTCACGCTTCATCGGAGAGGTAATGGTGTTGATGTATAAGCCCTCCATGATCGAATCCCCCTCTGGCAGATCACCGGAAAAGGCCCCAAGATGGGATCTCATGGGTATAGAAGGTTGCGGCAGTGGAAAAGTGGTTTCGTGGCTCCCCCTGATGTTTTTAGGGTATAAGAGTACATATAGGCAAAGGAACTAGGTCAGAGGAGCTACAAGGGGCCCACAAGGGTGGGAGCGCGCCTACCCGCCCTGGGCGTGCCCTCCTGCCTCGTGGCCGCCACGTCACCTCTCCGACTTCATCTCCAAGTCTTCTGGTTTGCTTTCGGTCCAAGAAAGATCATCACGAAGGTTTCATTCCGTTTGGACTCCATTTGGTATTCCTTTTCTGCAAACTCTAAAATAGGCAAAAAAAACTGGCACTGGGCCCCCGGTTAATAGGTTAGTCCCAAAAATAATATAAAAGAGCATATTAAGGCCCATTAAACATCCAAAGCAGATAATATAATACCATGGAAAAATAAAAAATTATAGATACGTTGGAGACGTATCACACGCCGTCGTGCTGCCGGAGTTCTCCCTCAACTTTTCCTCTCCCCTTGCTGGATCAAGAAGGAGGAGACGTCCCCGGGCTGTACATGTGTTGAACATGGAGGCGTCGTCCGTTCGGTGCTTGGATAGGATCTTCCATGATTTGAATCACCGCGAGTACGACTCCATCAACCCCTTTCTTTTAACGCTTCCGCTTAGCGATCTTCAAGGGTATGAAGATGCACTCCCTCTCTCTTGTTGCTAGCATCTCCTAGATTGATCTTGGTGACACGTAGGATTTTTTTTAAAATTATTACTACGTTCCCCAACAGTGGCATCATGAGTTAGGTCTATGCGTAGATTCTATGCACGAGTAGAACACAAGTAGTTGTGGGCCATGATTTGGCCAACTTGCTTACCATTATTAGTCCTATCTTGATTCGGTGGCATTGTGGGATGAAGCGACCCTGAACGACCTTACACGTACACTTACGTGAGACAGGTTCCACCGACTGACATGCACTTGTTGCATAACGTGGCTAGCAGGTGTTTGTCTCTCCCACTTTAGTCGGATCGGATTCGATGAAGAGGGTCCTTATGAAGTGTAAATAGCAATTGGCATATCATCGTTGTGGTTTTTGCGTAGGTAAGAAAAGTTCTTGCTAGAAACCCATAGCAGTCACATAAAACATGCAACAACAATTAGAGGACGTCTAACTTGTTTTTGAAGGGTATGCTATGTGATGTGATATGGCCAAAAGGATGTGATGAATTATATATGTGATGTATGCTATTGATCATGTTCTTGTAATAGGAATCACAACTTGCATGTCGATGATGATAACCAGCAGGAGCCATAGGAGTTGTCTTAATTTATTGTATGACATGTGAGTCAATATGAGCGCCATGTAATTACTTTACTTAATTGCTAACCGTTAGCCATAGTAGTAGAAGTAATAGTTGGCGAGACAACTTCATGAAGACACGATGATGGATATCATGGTGCCACGCCTCGAAGATGGAGATCAAAAGTGCAAGATGATATTGGCCATATCATGTCAATTTATGATTTGCATGTGATGTCATGTTTACATCTTATTTGCTTAGAACGACGGTAGCATAAATAAGATGATCCCTCACTAAAATTTGAAGAAATGTGTTTCCCCTAACTGTGCACCTTTGCGAAGGTTCATTGTTTTGAAGAACCACGTGATGATCGGGTGTGATAGATTCTAATGTTTGCATACAACGGGTGTGAGCCAGATTTACACATGCGAAACACTTAGGTTGACTTGACGAGCCTAGCATGTACAGACATGGCCTTAGAACACAAGAGACCGAAAGGTCGAACATGAGTCATATGGTAGATACGATCAGCATGTCGATTCGGATCATGTATCACTTAGATGACTAGAGGGATGTCTATCTGAGTGGGAGTTCATTAAATAATTTGATTAGATGAACTTAATTATCATGAACTTAGTCTAAAATTGTCTGTACAATCTATCCTATAGATCCAATGGTCCACACTAATGTTGCCGTCAACTTCAACGCGTTCCTAGAGAAAACCAAGCTAAAAGATGATGGAAGCAACTATATGGACTGGGTCAGTAACTTGAGGATCATCCTCATAGCTGCCAAGAAAGCATATGTCCTTGAAGCAGCACTAGGTGACGCACCCATTTTCCCAGCAACTCAAGATGTTATGAATGCTTGGCAGTCATGTAGCGATAGTTACTCCCTAGTTTGGTGCGGCATGCTTTACAACTTAGAATCGGGGCTCCAAAAGCGTTTTGAGCAACATGGAGCATATGAGATGTTCCAAGAGCTGAAAATGGTTTTCAAGCTCGTGCCCGGGTCGAGAGATATGAAGTCTCCGACAAGTTCTACCGTTGTTAGATGGAGGAAAACAATTCTGCAAGCGAGCATATACTCAAAATGTCTGGGTTGCACAACCGCTTGTCTGAGCTGGGAGTTAATCTTCCAGATGACTCGGTCATTGACGGAATCTTCTAGTCGCTTCCACCTAGCTACAAGAGATTTGTTATGAACTACAATATGCAAGGGATGGAGAAGTCCATTCCTGAATTATATTCGATGCTGAAATCAGCGGAGGTGGAGATCAAAAAGGAACATCAAGTGTTGATGGTGAATAAGACAACTAGTTTCAAGAAAGGCAAGGGAAAGAAGAACTTCAAGAAGGACAACAAGGGAGTTGCTGTGCCCGGTAAGTGAGTTGCCAGGAAGAAGCTGAAGAATGGACCCAAGCCTGAGACTGAGTGCTTTTATTGCAAGGGAAGTGGTCACTAGAAGCGGAACTGCTCCAAGTACTTAGCGGATAAGAAGGCCGACAACGCCAAAGGTATATATGATATACATGTTATTGATGTGCACCTTACCAGCGCTCGTAGTAGCTCCTGGGTATTTGATACTAGTGCGATTGCTCACATTTGTAACTCAAAACAGGAGCTGCAGAATAAGCAGAGACTGGCGAAGGACGAGGTGACGATGCACATCAGGAATGGTTCCAAGGTCGATGTGATCGCTGTCGGCACGCTCCTCTACATCTAACTTCGGGATTAGTTTTAAACCTCAATAAATGTTATTTAGTACCAGCTTTGAGCATGAACATTGTATGTGGATCTCGTTTGATGCGAGATGGCTACTCATTTAAATCCGAGAATAATGGCTGTTCTATTTATATGAGAGATATGTTTTATGGTCATGCCCCGCTAGTCAATGGTTTATTTTTATTGAATCTCAAATGTGATGTTACACATATTCATAGTGTGAATGCCAAAAGATGTAAGGTTGATAATGATAGTCCCACATACTTGTGGTGCTGCCGCCTTGGTCACATTGGTGTCAAACGCATGAAGAAACTCCATGCAGATGGACTTTTGGAGTCTCTTGATTATGAATCATTTGACACATGCGAACCATGCCTCATGGGCAAAATGATCAAGACTCCGTTCTCCGGAATAATGGAGCGAGCAACCTACTTGTTGGAAATAATACATACTGATGTATGCGGTCCAATGAGCGTTGAGGCTCACAGTTGCTATCGTTATGTTCTCACCCTCACTGATGACTTGAGTAGATATGGGTATGTCTACTTAATGAAACACAAGTCTGAGACGTTTGGAAAGTTCAAGGAATTTTAGAGCAAGGTAGAGAATCAACATGACAGGAAAATAAAGTTCTTACGATCAGATCATGGAGGAGAATATTTGAGTCACGAGTTTGACACACACTACAGGAAATGCGGAATTGTTTCACAACTCACACCGCCTGGAACACCTCAGCAAAATGGTGTGTGTGAACATCGTAATCACACTCTATTGGATATGGTGCGGCCTATGATGTCTCTTACCGAGCTATCGCTATCTTTTTTGGGTTATGCTTTAGAGACTACCACATTCACTTTAAATAGGGTACCGTCTAAATTCGTTGAGATGACACCGTATGAATTATGGTTTGGGAAGAAACCTAAGTTGTCATTTCTGAAAGTTTGGGGATGCGATGCTTATGTCAAGAAACTTCAACCTGAAAAGCTCGAACTCAAATCAGAAAAATGCGTCTTCATAGGATACTCTAAGAAAACTAATGGGTATACCTTCTACCTCAGATCCGAGGGCAAGATATTTGTTGCCAAGAATGGATCCTTTCTGGAGAAAGAGTTTCTCTCAAAAGAAGTAAGTGGGAGGAAAGTAGAACTTGATGAGGCAACCCCTCTTGAACCAGAAAGTAGCGCAACTTAGGAAGATGTTTCTGTGGTGCCTGCACCGACTAGAGAGGAAGTTAATGATGATGATCATGAAACTTCGGATCAAGTTGGTACTAAACTTCGTAGGTCCACGAGGACACATTCCACACCAGAATGGTATGGTAACCCTATCCTGGAAATCATGTTGTTAGACAACAGTGAACCGTCGAACTGTGAAGAAGTGATGGCGGGCCCGGATTCCAACAAATAAATTGAAGCCATGAAATCCGAGATAGGATCCATGTATGAGAACAAAGTATTGACTTTGGTGGACTTGCCCGATGATCGGAGAGCCATAGAAAATAAGTGGATCTTTAAGAAGAAGACTGACGCAGATGGTAATGTGACCGTTTATAAGGCTTGGCTTGTCGCTAAAGGTTATCGAAGTTCAAGGAGTTGACTACGATGATACCTTGTCACTCGTAGCAAAGCTGAAGTCCGTCCGAATCATGTTAGCAATTGCCACATTCTATGATTTTGAAATCTGGCAAATGGACATCAAAATGGCATTCCTTAACGGTTTCCTTAAGGAAGAATTGCATATGATGCAGCCGGAAGGTTTTGTCGATCCTAAGAATGCTGACAAGGTATGCAAGCTCCAGCGCTCCATCTATGGGCTGGTGCAAGCATCTCGGAGTTGGAACATCCGCTTGGATGAAATGGTCAAAGCATTTGGGTTTTTTTAGATTTATGGAGAAGCCTGTATTTACAAGAAAGTGAGTGGGAGCTCTGTAGCTTTTCTCATACTATATGTGGATGACATATTATTGATGGGAAATGATATAGAACTTTTGGAAAGCATAAAGGCCTACTTGAATGAGTGTTTTTCTATGAAGGACCTTGGAGAAGCTGCTTACATATTAGGCATCAAGATCTATAGAGATAGATCGAGACGCCTCATTGGTCTTTTGTAAAACACATACCATGACAAGATATTGAAGAAGTTCAATATGGATTAGTCCAAGAAGGGGTTCTTTCCTGTATTGCAAGGTGTGAGATTGAGCATAGCTCAATGCATGACCTCGGCAGCAGAAAGAGAAAAGATGAGTGTCATCCCCTATGCCTCAGCCATAGGCTCTATTATGTATGCCAAGCTATGTACCCGACCTGATGTGAACCTTGCCATAAGTTTGGTAGGGAGGTACCAAATTGATCCCAGTATGGAACACTGGACATTGTTCAGGAATATCCTAAAGTACATGAAAAGGACTAAGGATATGTTCCTCGTTTATGGAGGTGCCGAAGATCTCGTCATAAAGGATTACGTCGACGCAAGCTTTGGCACAGATCTAGATGACTCTAAGTCACAAACCAGATACATGCCTATTTTGAATGGTGGAGCAGTCAGCTGGTGCAGTTGCAAGCAAAGTGTCGTGGCGGGATCTACATGTGAAGCGGAGTACATAGCTGCTTCGGAAGCAGCGCGGGAAGGAGTCTGGATGAAGGAGTTTATTACCGACCTAGGAGTGATTCCCAATGCGTCGGGCCCGATGACTCTCTTCTGTGACAACACTGGAGCTATTGCCATTGCAAGGAGCCCAGGTTTCATAAGAAGACCAAGCACAACAAGCGCCGCTTCAACTCCATTTGCGAATATATTCAAGATGGAGACATAGATATTTGTCAAGTACATACGGATCTGAATGTCGTAGATCCGTTGACTAAACCTCTTCAACAAGCAAAACATGATCAGCACCAGAACTCTGTGGGTCTTCGATTCATCACAATGTAACTAGATTATTGACTCTAGTGCAAGTGGGAGATTGTTGGAAATATGCCCTAGAGGCAATAATAAAATGGTTATTATTATTTTTACTTGTTCATGATAATTGTCTATTGTTCATGCTATAATTGTATTAACCGGAAATCATAATACATGTGTGAATACATAGACAACAACATGTCCCTAGTGAGCCTCTAGTTGACTAGCTCGTTGATCAATAGATGGTTATGGTTTCCTGACCATGGACATTGGATGTCATTGATAATGAGATAACATCATTAGGAGAATGATGTGATGGAGAAGACCCAATCCTAAGCATAGCACAAGACCGTGTAGTTCGTTTGCTACAGCTTTTCTGATGTCAAGTATCTTTCCTTAGACCATGAGATTGTGCAACTCCCGGATGCCGTAGGAATGTTGTGAGTGAATCAAACGTCACAACGTAACTGGGTGACCACAAAGGTGCACCACAAGTATCTCCGAAACTGTCTCTTGGGTTGGCACGAATCGAGACTGGGATTTGTCACTCCGTATGATGGAGAGGTATCTCTAGCATCACTAGGTAATGCATCATCGTAATGAGCTCAATGTGACTAAGGGGTTAGCCACGGGATGATGCCTTACGGAACAAGTAAAGACACTTTCCGGTAACGAGATTAAACAAGGTACGGGGATACCGACGATCGAATCTCGAGCAAGTAACATACCGATAGAGAAAGGGAATTGTATACGAGATTGATTGAATCCCCGACATCGTGGTTCATCCAATGAGATCATCGTGGAACATGTGGGAGCCAATATGGGTATCCAGATCCGACTATTGGTTATTGGCCGGAGAGATGTCTCGGTCATGTCTGCATGGTTCCCGAACACGTAGGGTGTACACTCTTTAAGTTCAGTGACGCTAGATTTGTAATGGGAAATTGTATGTGGTTACCGAAAGTTGTTTGGAGTCCTAGATGAGATCCCGGACGTCACAAGGAGTTCCAGAATGGTCCGAAGGTGAAGATTTATATATGGGAAGTCCAGTTTCAGTCTCCGGAAAGGTTTCGGGGGTTATCGGTATTGTACCGGGACCACCAAAAGGTGTCTGGTGGTCCATCGGGTGGGGCCACCTACCCCGGGGGACCAAGTGGGCTGAATATGGGTGGGAACCAGCCCCCTAGTGGGCTGGTGCACCCCCCAAGGGCCCAAGGCGCCTAGGGTTAGAAACCCTAAGGGGTGGGGGTGCCTCCCACATGCATGGGGGACAAGTCTCCCCTCTTGGCCGCCCCCCCTCTAGATGCATCTAGGGAGTCAGGATCCTCTCCCCTTCACCCTATAAATAGAGAGGGGTGGGAGGGCAGCCACACCTCAGCCCCTGGCGCAGCCCTTCCCCCCCCTACACCTCCTCCTCCTCCTCTGTTAAGCTTGGCGAAGCTCTGCCGGAGAACCACGAGCTTCACCACCACGCCGTCGTGCTGCCGGAGTTTTCCCTCAAATTCTCCTCTTTGCTGGATCAAAAAGGAGGAAACGTACCTGATACGTCTCCAACGTATCTATAATATATGAAGCATTCATGCTATTTTATTATCTATTTTGGATGATTACGGGCTTTATTATACACTTTTATACTATTTTTGGGACTAACCTACTAACTGGAGGCCCAACCCATATTGCTGTTTTCTTGCCTATTTCAGTGTTTCGAAGAAGAGGAATATCAAACGGAGTCCAAACAGAATGAAACCTTAGGAAAAGTTATTTTTGGAACAGAAGATGTCCCGAGAACTTGGAGTGCAAGCCAGGGAAGCGTCGAGGAGGCCACGAGATAGGAGGGCGCGCCCCTTGTCTCCTGGGCCCCTCGAGCACCCCCCGACCGACTTCTTCCACCTATATAATCCCATATACCCTAAAAAAATCGAAAACTAAGATAGATCGGGAGTTCCGCCGCCGCAAGCCTCTGTAGCCACCAAAAGTCAATCGGGACCCTGTTCTGGCACCCTGCCGGAGGGGGGATCCCTCACCGGTAGCCATCTTCATCATCCCGGCGCTTTCCATGATGAGGAGGGAGTAGTTCACCCTCGGGGCTAAGGGTATGTACTAGTATCTATGTGTTTGATCTCTCTCTCGTGTTCTCTCTATGGCACGATCTTGATGTATCGCAAGCTTTGCTATTGTAGTTGGATCTTATGATGTTTCTCCCCCTCTACTCTCTTGTGATGAATTAAGTTTTCCCTTTGAAGTTATCTTGTCGGATTGAGTCTTTAAGGATTTGAGAACACTTGATGTATGTCTTGCCGTGCTTATCTGTGGTGACAATGGGATATCACGTGATCCACTTGATGTATGTTTTGGTGATAACCTTGCGGGTTCAGCCCATGAACTTATGCATAGGGGTTGGCACACGTTTTCATCTTGACTCTCCGGTAGAAACTTTGGGGCACTCTTTGAAGTACTTTGTGTTGGTTGAATAGATGAATCTGAGATTGTGTGATGCATATCGTATAATCATGCCCACGGATACTTGAGGTGACAATGGAGTATCTGTTGGAAATATGCCCTAGAGGCAATAATAAAATGGTTATTATTATATTTCTTTGTTCGTGATATTTGTCTGTTATTCATGCTATAATTGTATTATCCGGAAATCATAATACACGTGTGAATACATAGACCACAACATGTCCCTAGTGAGCCTCTAGTTGACTAGCTCGTTGATCAACAGATAGTCATTGTTTCCTGACTATGGACATTAGATGTCATTGATAACGGGATCATATCATTAGGAGAATGACATGATGGACAAGACCCAATCCTAAGCATAGCTCAAAGGTCGTGTAGTTCGTTTAGCTAGAGCTTTTCCAAATGTCAAGTATCATTTCCTTAGACCATGAGATTGTGCAACTCCCGGATACCGTAGGAGTGCTCTGGGTGTGCGAAACGTCACAACGTAACTGGGTGACTATAAAGGTGCACTACAGGTATCTCCAAAAGTGTCTATTGGGTTGGCACGAATCGAGAATGGGATTTGTCACTCCGTATGATGGAGAGGTATATTTGGGCCCACTCGGTAATACATCATCATAATGAGCTCAATGTGACTAAGTGTCTGGTCACGGGATCATGCATTACGGTACGAGTAAAGTGACTTGCCGGTAACGAGATTAAACAAGGTATTGAGATACCGACGATCGAGTCTCGGGCAAGTAACATACCGATTGACAAAGGGAATTGTATACGGGGTTGCTTAAATCCTCGACATCGTGGTTCATCCGATGAGATCATCGAGGAGCATGTGGGAGCCAACATGGGTATCCAGATCCCGCTGTTGGTTATTGACCGGAGAGGCGTCTCGGTCATGACTGCATGTCTCCCAAACCCATAGGGTCTACACACTTAAGGTTCCATGACGCTAGGGTTGTAGAGATATGAGTATGCAGTAAACCGAAAGTTTTTCAGAGTCCCGGACGTCACAAGGAGTTCCGGAATGGTCCAGAGGTAAAGAATTATATATAGGAAGTCAGGTTTCGGCCATCGGGAAAGTTTTGGGGGTCACCGGTATTGTACCGGGACCACCGGAAGGGTCCCGGGGGTCCACCGGGTGGGGCCACCTATCCCGGAGGGCCCCATGGGCTGAAGTGGGAGGGTAACCAGCCCCTGGTGGGCTGGTGCGCCCCCCTGCACCTAGGGTTGGAAACCCTAGGGGTGGGGGGCGCCTCCACTTGCCTTGGGGGGCAAGCCACCCCCTTGGCCGCCGCCCCCTAGGAGATTGCATCTCCTAGGGCCGGCGCCCCCCTAGGGGCCCTATATAAAGAGGGGGGGAAGGGAGAGCAGCCGCACCCATGCTCTTGGTGCCTCCCTCTCCCTCTGCTACACCTCTCCCTCTCGCAGACGCTTGGCGAAGCCCTGCCAAGATCGCTGCTACATCCACCACCACGCCGTCGTGCTGCTAGATCTTCATCAACCTCTCCTTCCCCCTTGCTGGATCAAGAAGGAGGAGACGTCTCCCTGACCGTACGTGTGTTGAACACGGAGGTGCCGTCCGTTCGGCGTTAGCATCTCCGGTGATTTGGATCACGACGAGTACGACTTCCTCAACCCCGTTCTCTCGAACGCTTCCGCTCTCGATCTACAAGGGTATGTAGATGCACTCCTCTCTCTGGTTGCTAGATGAACTCATAGATTGATCTTGGTGAAACCATAGAATTTTTTTATTTTCTGCAACGTTCCCCAACAGTGGTATCAGAGCCAGGTTTATGCGTAGTTCTCTTTGCACGAGTAGAACACAAATATTTTGTGGGCATAGATGTTGTCAACTTTCTTGCCACTACTAGTCTTATTTTGCTTCAGCGGTATTATGGGATGAAGCGGCCCGGACCGACCTTACACGTACGCTTACGTGAGACAGGTTCCACCGACTGACATGCACTAGTTGCATAAGGTGGCTAGCGGGTGTTTGTCTCTCCCACTTTAGTTGGAGCGGATTCGATGAAAAGGGTCCTTATGAAGGGTAAATAGAAGTTGACAAATCACGTTGTGGCTTTTACGTAGGTAAGAAAACGTTCTTGCTAGAACCCTATTGCAGCAACGTAAAAACATGCAACAACAATTAGAGGACGTCTAACTTGTTTTTGCAGCATATGATTTGTGATGTGATATGGCCAAAAAGTTGTGATGAATGATAAATGATATATATATGATGTTTGAGATCATGTTCTTGTAATAGGAATCACGACTTGCATGTCGATGAGTATGACAACCGGTAGGAGCCATAGGAGTTGTCTTAATTATTGTATGACCTGCGTGTCAATGATTTAACGCCATGTAATTACTTTACTTTATTGCTAAACCGTTAGCCATAGTAGTAGAAGTAATAGTTGACGAGTAACTTCATGGAGACACGATGATGGAGATCATGATGATGGAGATCATGGTGTCATGCCGGTGATGAAGATGATCATGGAGCCTCGAAGATGGAGATCAAAGGAGCTATATGATATTGGCCATATCATGTCACTATTTAATTGCGTGTGATGTTTATTATGTTTATGCATCTTGTTTACTTAGAACGACGGTAGTAAATAAGATGATCCCTCATAATAATTTCAAGAAAGTGTTCCCCCTAACTATGCACTGTTGCGAAAGTTCGTCGTTTCGGAGCACCACGTGATGATCGGGTGTGATAGATTCTAACGTTCACATACAATGGGTGTAAGACAGATTTACACATGCAAAACACTTAGGTTAACTTGACGAGCCTAGCATGTACAGACATGGCCTCGGAACACAAGAGACTGAAAGGTCGAACATGAATCGTATGGAAGATACGATCAACATGGAGATGTTCACCAATGATGACTAGTCTGTCTCACGTGATGATCGGACACGGCCTAGTCGACTCGGATCATGTATCACTTAGATGACTAGAGGGATGTCTAATCTGAGTGGGAGTTCATTAAATAATTTGATTAGATGAACTTAATTATCATGAACTTAGTCTAAAAACCTTTTCAAATATGTCTTGTAGATCAAATGGCCAACGCTCATGTCCACCTCAACTTCAACGCATTCCTAGAGAAAACCAAGCTGAAAGATGATGGCAGCAACTATACGGACTGGGTCCGGAACCTGAGGATCATCCTCATAGCTGCAAAGAAAGATTATGTCTTAGAAGTACCGCTAGGTGAAGCTCCCATCCCAGAGAACCAAGACGTCATGAACGCTTGGCAGTCTCGTGCTGATGATTACTCCCTCGTTCAGTGCGGCATGCTTTACAGCTTAGAACCAGGGCTCCAAAAGTGTTTTGAGCAACACGGAGCATATGAGATGTTCGAAGAGCTGAAAATGGTTTTCCAAGCTCATGCCTGGGTTGAGAGATATGAAGTCTCCGACAATTTCTTCAGCTGTAAGATGGAGGAAAATAGTTCTGTCAGTGAGCACATACTCAAAATGTGTGGGTTGCACAACCGCTTGACTCAGCTGGGAGTTAATCTCCCGGATGACGCGGTTATTGACAGAATCCTTCAATCGCTTCCATCGAGCTACAAGAGCTTTGTGATGAACTTCAATATGCAGGGGATGGAAAAGACCATTCATGAAGTATATTCAATGCTGAAATCTGCAGAGGTAGAGATCAAAAAGGAACATCAAGTGTTGATGGTGAATAAAACCACTAAGTTCAAGAAAGGCAAGGTTAAGAAGAACTTCAAGAAGGACGGCAAGGAAGTTGCCGCGCCCGGTAAGCCAGCTGCCGGGAAGAAGTCAAAGAATGGACCCAAGCCTGAGACTGAGTGCTTTGATTGCAAAGGGAAGGGTCACTGGAAGCGGAACTGCCCCAAATACTTAGCAGACAAGAAGGCCGGCAACACTAAAGGTATATGTGATATACATGTAATTGATGTGTACCTTACCAATGCTCGTAGTAGCTCCTGGGTATTTGATACCAGTGCCATTGCTCATATTTGTAACTCAAAGCAGGAGCTGCGGAATAAGCGGAGACTGGCGAAGGACGAGGTGACGATGTGCATCGGGAATGGTTCCAGAGTCGACGTGATCACCGTCGGCATGCTACCTTTACATTTACCTACGGGATTAGTTTTAAACCTCAATAATTGTTATTTAGTGCCACCTTTGAGCATGAACATTGTATCTGGATCTTGTTTAATACGAGATGGCTACTCATTTAAATCCGAGAATAACGGTTGTTTTATTTATATGAGAGATATGTTTTATGGTCCTGCCATGATGGTCAATGGTTTATTCTTAATGAATCTCAAACGTGATGTTACACACATTCATAGTGTGAATACCAAAAGATGTAAAGTTGATAACGATAGTCCCACATACTTGTGGCACTACCGCCTTAGTCACATTGGTGTCAAGCGCATGAAGAAGCTCCATGCTGATGGACTTTTAGAGTCTCTCGACTATGAATCATTTGACAGATGCGAACCATGCCTCATGGGCAAAATGACCAACACTCCATTCTCCGGAATGATGGAGCGAGCAACCAACTTATTGGAAATCATACATACTGATGTGTGCGGTCCAATGAGCGTTGAGGCTCGCGGAGGATATCGTTATGTTCTCACTCTCACTGATGACTTGAGTAGATATGGGTATGTCTACTTGATGAAACACAAGTTTGAGACCTTTGAAAAGTTCAAGGAATTTCAGAATGAGGTAGAGAATCAACGCGACCGAAAAATAAAGTTCTTTCGATCAGATCCTGGAGGAGAATATTTAATTCACGAATTTGGTACACACTTAAGGAAGTGTGGAATCGTTTCACAACTCACGCCGCCTGGAACACCTCAGCGTAACGGTGTTTCTGAACGTCGTAATCGCACTTTATTGGATATGGTGCGATCTATGATGTTTCTTACCGATTTACCGCTATCTTTTTGGGGATATGCTCTAGAGACAGCTACATTCACTTTAAATAGGGCACCGTCTAAATCTATTGAGACGACACCGTATGAATTATGGTTTGGGAAGAAACCTAAGCTATCATTTCTAAACGTTTGGGGATGTGATGCTTATGTCAAGAAACTTCAACCTGAAAAGCTCGAACCTAAGTCAGAAAAATGCGTCTTCATAGGATACCCTAAGGAAACCATTGGGTATACCTTCTACCTAAGATCCGAAGGCAAGATCTTTGTTGCCAAGAACGGGTCCTTTCTGGAGAAAGAGTTTCTCTCGAGAGAAGTAAGTGGGAGGAAAGCAAAACTTGATGAAGTACTACCTCTTGAACCGGTAAGTAGCGCAGCTCAGGAAGATGTTCCTGTGGTGCCTACACCGACTGGAGAGGAAATTAATGATGATGATCAAGGTACTTCGGATCAAGTTGCTACTGAACTTCGTAGGTCCACAAGGACATGTTCCACACCAGAGTGGTATGGCAACCCTGTCCTGGAAATCATGTTGCTAGACAACGGTGAACCTTCGAACTATGAAGAAGCGATGGCGGGCCCAGATTCCAACAAATGGCTTGAAGCCATGCAATCCGAGATAGAATCCATGTATGAAAACAAAGTATGGACTTTGACAGACTTGCCCGATGATCGGCGAACGATAGAAAACAAATGGATCTTTAAGAAGAAGACGGACGCGGATGGTAATATTACCATCTATAAAGCTCGACTTGTCGCTAAGGGTTATCGGCAAGTTCAAGGGGTTGACTACGATGAGACTTTCTCTCCCATAGCGAAGCTGAAGTCCGTCCGAATCATGTTAGCAATTGCCGCATACTATGATTATGAGATATGGCAGATGGACGTCAAAACAGCATTCCTTAACGGCTATCTTAAGGAAGAACTGTGTATGATGCAGCCGGAAGGTTTTGTCGATCCTAAGAATGCTAACAAGGTATGCAAGCTCCAGCGATCCATTTATGGGCTGGTGCAAGCATCTCGGAGTTGGAACATTCGCTTTGATGAGATGATCAAAGCGTTTAGGTTTATGCAGACTTATGGAGAAGCCTGCGTTTACAAGAAAGTAAGTGGGAGCTCTGTAGCATTTCTCATATTATATGTAGATGACATACTTTTGATGGGAAATGATATAGAACTTTTGGACAACATTAAGGCCTACTTGAATAAGTGTTTTTCAATGAAGGACCTTGGAGAAGCTGCTTACATATTAGGCATCAAGATCTATAGGGATAGATCGAGACGCCTCATAGGTCTTTCACAAAGCACATACCTTGATAAGATATTGAAGAAGTTCAATATGGATCAGTCCAAGAAAGGGTTCTTGCCTGTATTGCAAGGTGTGAGATTGAGCTGGCTCAATGCCCGACCACGGCAAAAGATAAAGAAGAGATGAGTGTCATCCCCTATGCCTCAGCCATAGGATCTATTATGTACGCCATGCTGTGTACCAGACCTGATGTAAACCTTGCCGTTAGTTTGGTAGGAAGGTACCAAAGTAATCCCGGTAAGGAACACTGGATAGCGGTCAAGAATATCGTGAAGTACCTGAAAAGGACAAAGGACATGTTTCTCGTTTATGGAGGTGACGAAGAGCTCGTCATAAAGGGTTACATCGACGCTAGCTTCGACACAAATCTGGATGACTCTAAGTCACAAACCGGATACGTGTATATTTTGAATGGTGGGGCAGTAAGCTGGTGCAGTTGCAAGCAAAGCGTCGCGGCGGGATCTACATGTGAAGCGGAGTACATGGCAGCCTCGGAGGCAGCGCATGAAGCAATCTGGGTGAAGGAGTGCATCACCGACCTAGGAGTCATACCCAATGCGTCGGGGCCGATCAAACTCTTCTATGACAACACTGGAGCTATTGCACTTGCCAAGGAGCCCAGGTTTCACAAGAAGACCAGGCACATCAAGAGTCGCTTCAACTCCATCCGTGAAAATGTTCAAGATGGAGACATAGATATTTGTAAAGTACATAAGGACCTGAATGTGGCAGATCCGTTGACTAAACCTCTCCCTAGGGAAAAACATGATCAACACCAGAATTCCATGGGTGTTCGATTCATCACAATGTAACTAGATTATTGAACTCTAGTGCAAGTGGGAGACTGTTGGAAATATGCCCTAGAGGCAATAATAAAATGGTTATTATTATAATTCTTTGTTCATGATATTTGTTTGTTATTCATGCTATCATTGTATTATCCGGAAATCGTAATACACGTGTGAATACATAGACCACAACATGTCCCTAGTGAGCCTCTAGTTGACTAGCTCGTTGATCAACAGATAGTCATGGTTTCCTGACTATGGACATGGGATGTCATTGATAACGGGATCACATCATTAGGAGAATGACGTGATGGACAAGACCCAATCCTAACCATAGCTTAAAGATCGTGTAGTTCGTTTAGCTATAGCTTTTCCAAATGTCAAGTATCATTTCCTTAGACCATGAGATTGTGCAACTCCCGGATACCGTAGGAGTGGTTTGGGTGTGCCAAACGTCACAACGTAACTGGGTGACTATAAAGGTGCACTATAGGTATCTCCGAAAGTGTTTGTTGGGTTGGCACGAATCGAGACTGGGATTTGTCACTCCGTATGACGGAGAGGTATCTCTGGGCCCACTCGGCAATGCATCATCATAATGAGCTCAATGTGACCAAGTGTCTGGTCACAGGATCATGCATTACGGTACGAGTAAAGTGACTTGCCGGTAACAAGATTAAACGAGGTATTGGGATACCGACAATCGAGTCTCGGGCAAGTAACGTACCGATTGACAAAGGGAATTGTATACGGGGTTGCTTAAATCCTCGACATCGTGGTTCATACGATGAGATCATCGAGGAGCATGTGGGAGCCAACATGGGTATCCAGGTCCTGCTGTTGGTTATTGACCGGAGAGGCGTCTCGGTCATGACTGCATGTCTCCCGAACCCGTAGGGTGTACACACTTAAGGTTCGGTGACGTTAGGGTTGTAGAGATATGAGTATGCAGTAAATCAAAAGTTGTTCAGAGTCCCGAATGAGATCCCGGATGTCACGAGGAGTTCCGGAATCGTCCGGAGGTAAATAATTATATATAGGAAGTCAGGTTTCGGCCATCGGGAAAGTTTCGGGGGTCACCGGTATTGTACCGGGACCACCGGAAGGGTCCTGGGGGTCCATCGGGTGGGGCCACCTATCCCGGAGGGCCCCATGGGCTGAAGTGGGAGGGAACCAGCCCCTAGTGGGCTGGTGCGCTCCCCCTTGGGCCCGCTGCGCCTAGGGTTGGAAATCCTAGGGGTGGGGGCGCCTCCACTTGCCTTGGGGGGCAAGCCACCCCCTTGGCCGCCGCCCCCCTAGGAGATTGTATCTCCTAGGGCCGGCGCCCCCTATAGGGGCCCTATATAAAGAGGGAGGGGGGAAGGGAGGGCAACCACACCCATGCTATTGGCGCCTCCCTCTCCCTCTTCTACACCTCTCCATCTCGCACACGCTTGGCAAAGCCCTACCGAGATCGCTGCTGCATCCACCACCACGCCGTCGAGCTATTGGATCTTCATCAACCTCTCCTTCCCCCTTGCTGGATCAAGAAGGAGGAGACGTCTCCCTGACCGTACATGTGTTGAACGCGGAGGTGCCGTCCGTTCGGCGCTAGCATCTCCGGTGATTTGGATCACGACGAGTACAACTCCCTCAACCCCGTTCTCTCGAACGCTTCCGCTCTCGATCTACAAGGGTATGTAGATGCACTCCTCTCTCTGGTTGCTAGATGAACTCATAGATTGATCTTGGTGAAACCGTAGATTTTTTTTTATTTTCTACAACGTTCCCCAACAGTATCTAGGTGACATTACGGTTTTGGTTGATTTGTGTCTTAAGGTGTTGTTCTAGTATGAACTCTATGATAGATCGAATGGAAAGAATAGCTTCATGTTATTTTACTACGGACTCTTGAATAGATAGAGCAGAAAGGATAACTTTGAGGTGGTTTCGTACCCTACCATAATCTCTTTGTTTTTTCTCCGCTATTAGTTGCTTCGGAGTGACTCTTTGTTGCATGTTGAGGGATAGTTATATGATCCAATTATGTTATTATTGTTGAGAGAACTTGCACTAGTGAAAGTATGAACCTTAGGCCTTGTTTCCTACCATTGCAATACCGTTTACGCTCAATTTTATCATTACTTACCTTGCTGTTTTTATAATTTCAGATTACAAATACCTTTATCTACCATCCATATTGCACTTGTATCACCATCTCTTCGCCGAACTAGTGCACCTATACAATTTACCATTGTATTGGGTGTGTTGGGGACACAAGAGACTGTTTGTTATTTGGTTGCAGGGTTGCTTGAGAGAGACCATCTTCATCCTACGCCTGCCACAGATTGATAAACCTTAGGTCATCCACTTGAGGGAAATTTGCTACTGTCCTACAAACCTCTGCACTTGGAGGCCCAACAACGTCTACAAGAAGAAGGTTGTGTAGTAGACATCAAACTCTTTTCTGGCGCCATTGCCGGGGAGGTGAGGGCTTGAAGGTATATCTTTAGATCTTTACAATTGAATCTTTTTGTTTCTTGTTTTATCACTAGTTTAGTCTATAAAAGAAAACTACAAAAAATGGAATTGAGTTTGTCTCATACGCTTCATCTTTTTAGTATCTTTCGTGAGAATGATGGTAAGGAAAATTTTGCTCAAGTGCTAGAAGAAGAAGTCTATAAAATGTTTTGCACTAAATATTTGAATGATGATCATGATTGCAATGTAGTTACTATGAATTCCTTGAGTATCCATGATGCTAATGATATGCAAATCCACAAGCTTGGGGATGGTATGTTTGATGAATATGATATTTTTTCGTCCCGCAAGTTTTGATGAGAATATTTATTATGATGAAAGCATGCCTCCTATTTATGATGATTATCTTGATGAAAGTGGGTTTGGAATAGTGTCAACTTTAGTTAGTATTGATCCCACTATTTTGGAGGATATTGAATCTTATTCTGATGAATACGAAAGTGGATTTGGAAGAGTGTCAACTTTATTTAGTGATGATTCCACTATTTCGGAAGAGGTTCCAATTGATTGTGAGAACAAAGTTGCTATCTTTGATGATTATTGTGATGACTTGTATGCTATTAATAATAATAATAACCATGAAACTTGTCATCATGATTTTAGTTTTCAATTGGATTATGCCTCACATGATAATTATTTTGTTGAGTTTGCTCCCACTACCATTCTGAATGAGAAGAATTTTGCTTATGTGGAGAGTAATAAAAATTTTATGCTTGTAGATCATGAAAAAAATGCTTTATGTGCTGTTTATACGGTTGAATTCATTCATGATGCTACTGAAAATTATTATGAGGGAGGAACATATGCTTGTAGGAATTGCAATAATATCAAGTTTCCTCCCTATGTGTTGAAAATTTTGAAGTTATGCTTGTTGTACCTTCCTATGCTAGTTGATTATTGTTCCCATAAGTTGTTTGCTCAAAAAATCCTTATTCATAGGAAGTGGGTTATACTTAAATGGTGCTAGTCATATTCTTCATGATCCTCTCTTTATGTTTCAATTCTTATCTTTTATGTGAGCATCATTTCATCATGCCTAGCTAGGGGCGTTAAACGATAGCGCTTGTTGGGAGGCAACCCAATTTTACATTTGTTTCTTCCTTTTTGTTCCTGTTTAGTGATAAATAATTCATCTAGCCTCTGGTTAGATGTGTTTTTATGTTTTAATTAGTGTTTGTGCCAAGTAGAACCTTTGGGAAGACTTGGGTGAAGTCTATATGATCTTGCTGTAAAATACAGAAACTTTGCACTCACGAGATTAGCTTTCATTTCTTACTGGAGAGTGATTTTAGGTTTATTATTTTTGCAGATGATTAATAGACATATTGCTCAGGTCCAAAAATTTAGTTCAGAATTTTTGGAGTTCCATTAGTATACGTTTGATACAGATTACTACAGACTGTTCTGTTTCTAACAGATTCTGTTTTCTTTATGTTGTTTGCTTATTTTGATGAATCTATGACTAGTATCGGAGGGTATGAACCATAGAGAAGTTGGAATACAGTATATATTACACCAATATGAATTTAGAATGAGTTCACAACAGTACCTAAGTGGTGATTTATTTTCTTTTTCTAACGGAGCTTACGAGTTTTGTCTTGAGTTTTGTGTGGTTGAAGTTTTCAAGTTTTGGGTAAAGATTCGATGGACTATGGAATAAAGAGTGGAAAGAGCCTAAGTTGGGGATGCCCAAGGCACCCCAAGGTAATATTCAAGGACAACCAAGCAACTAAGCTTGGGGATGCCCGGAAGGCATCCCCTCTTTCGTCTTCGTTCATCGGTAACTTTACTTGGAGCTATATTTTTATTCACGACATGATATGTGTTTTGCTTGGAGCGTCATTTTATTCTGTTAGTATTTGCTTGATGTTATTTAGAATAATGTTTTGCATCTTTATTTTCAATAAAAATGTCAAGGATAGCCTTTACCATGCTTATTTTGCAAGTATACATGTTGCTGTTTTAAAACAGAAAGTTTACCGCGGTTGCAAAAATTCCCTAGAAAAGTCAGAGAGTGATATAATGCTGAATCTTTTTGAATACTTAGATATGATAAATCTTATACAGTGAGATATTTTTCTCATAATTTTTGGAGTTAGGGAAGTATGATGAATCTTGCATTCTTTACAGACTATACTGTTTTGGCAGATTGCTGTTATGTTTGCATTGTTTGCATTTGTTTGCTTGTTTAATGATTCTATTTGAGGATAGGAGTATTAAATATGCAAAGACATTTAGTATTCAATGTTGAATAATAATGTTAGTAATTTGTTACAGTTGAAAATGTTAAGGTTTTGCATTTTTTTATACTAACCTATCTCACGAGTTCTTGTTGAGTTTTGTGTGGATGAAGTTTTTGAGATTTAGGGAAACCGTGATATAAAAGGAATTAAGGAGACACAAAAGCTGAAGCTTGGAGATGCCCAAGGCACCCCAATATAATATTTCAAGAAGTCTCAAGCATCTAAGCTTGGGGATGCCCCGGTAGGCATCCCACCTTTCTTCTTCAATAATTAACGGTTAGTATCAGTTGAACCTAAGTTTTTGGTTCTTCACATGAGTCGTGCTATCCTTGCAATATAATTTTGTTTTGCTTTGCTTGCTGTTTAAATAAAATACCAAGATTTGAAATTATTAAATGAGAGAGTGTCTTCACATAGTTACATAATTATTTAACTACTCATTGATCTTCACTTATATCTTGTTGGAGTAGTTTGTCATTTACTCGTGTGCTTCACTTATATCCTATGAGTAAATGGTTGAATGAGTTGAATGTCATAAATCTGCAATTATATATGTCTCGTTTGCTTATCCCATGGGGAGTAATGACTTCACATCTAAGAAGTAGAGGTTGTAAATTTGTTGAAGGTTAGCAAGCATTGTATTGGTCATTTGAACAATTCATTAAAGACTATTGAAGGAAGAGAGATTTCACATATAAATATACTATCCTAGACACCTTTTATAATTGTGAGCACTCATTAAGTATCACATGCTAAAGAGTTGATGTTGGACAAGGAAGACAATGTAATGGGTTATGTTTTCTCACATCTCAGTTAAAGTATTTTGTCATGGATCATTCAAACATGTTGAGCTGTCCTTTCCCCCTCATGCTAGCCAAATTCCTTGCACCAAGTAGAGATACTACTTGTGCTTCCAAATATCCTTAAACCTAGTTTTTGCCATGAGAGTCCACCATACCTACCTATGGATTGAGTAAGATCCTTCAAGTAAGTTTTCATCAGTGCAAGCAATAAAAATTGCTCTCTAAATATGCATGACTTATTAGTGTGGAGAAAATAAGCTTTATACGATCTTGTTATGGAAGCAATAAAAGCGGCGGACTGCATAATAAAGGTCCATATACAAGTGGCAATATTAAGTGTCGTTCTTTCGCATTAAGATTTTGTGTATCCAACCCTAAAAGCGCATGACAACCTCGGCTTCCCTCTGCGAAGGGCCTATCTTTTACTTTATGTCTTTTACTTTATGCAAGAGTCAAGGTGATCTTCACCTTTCCCTTTTGCATTTTATCCTTTGGCAAGCACCTCAT
>NC_057801.1:650194326-650197499 GCF_018294505.1 Triticum aestivum | reverse complement strand
CCAATTGGATGTAAGTTAGCATGAACGATTATTGTTGACATCACCCAAAGGTGAATACGTTTGGAGGCAACACTATAAGCCCCTCTCTTTCTCAGTGTCCGATTAAAACTCCACAACCATCAGTATTGCGTGAGTGTTAGCAATTGTGGAAGACTATATGATAGTTGAGTATGTGGAGTTTGCTAAATCAAAGCTCTAACATAGACCCTTCCTGAAGGTAAGATGAATTGCAATTGTTTGATGACTAAGAATGAAGTTTGCTAGTTTTCAAGAAAGTTTATGATCTATGCTTTAACATGTGAATAGCTTGTTACTTGATCGTGAGAAGTTTTATGAGATGAACTACTGTTATGACATATAAACATGCTAGAAAAGGTGATTGAAATTATCATTGATCAAACTTGTGCACCTGCTAGCATTCACACTTCATAAATTCTTTCTTTTATCATTTACCTACTCGAGGACGAGCAGGAATTAAGCTTGGGGATGCTGATACTTCTCCAACGTATCTATAATTTATGAAGCATTCATGCTATTTTATTATTTGTTTTGGATGATTACGGGCTTTATTGTACACTTTTATATTATTTTTGGGACTAACCTACTAACCGGAGGCCTAGCCCATATTGCAGTTTTCTTGCCTATTTCAGTGTTTCGAAGAAAAGGAATATCAAACGGAGTCCAAACGGAATGAAACCTTCGGAAAAGTTATTTTTGGAACAAAAGATCTGCCGGGAACTTGTAGCGCAAGCCAGTGAAGCGTCGAGGAGCCCACGAGATAGGAGGGCGCCCCCCTATAGTGTGCGCCCCCTGTCTCCTGGGCCCCTCGAGCACCCCCCGACCGACTTCTTCCACCTATATAATCCCATATACCCTAAAAACATCGAAAACCAAGATAGATCGGGAGTTCCGCCGCCGCAAGCCTCTGTAGCCACCAAAAGTCCATCGGGGCCCTGTTCCGGCACCCTGCCAGAGGGGGGATCCCTCACCAGTGGCCATCTTCATCATCCCGGCGCTCTCCATGATGAGGAGGGAGTAGTTCACCCTCGGGGCTGAGGGTATGTACAAGTAGCTATGTGTTTGATCTCTATCTCTCTCGTGTTCTCTCTATGGCACGATCTTGATGCATCACAAGCTTTGCTATTATAGTTGGATCTTATGATGTTTCTCCCCCTCTACTCTCTTGTGAAGAATTGAGTTTTCCCTTTGAAGTTATCTTGTCAAATTGAGTCTTTAAGGATTTGAGAACACTTGATGTATGTCTGTAGCGACCCGACCTCAGATGGTCAAGTCTCTCTGCTTCCGTGTCATCCCTGGATCGGTAATGCTGACACACACAATACTCGAAGGATTTATAACAGAGTAGCAATCACACACTTATTACATCAAATGTCTCAAAAGAGAGCTTATTACAATAATATGGCTTAAGGCCATCTAATGCGATAACAGCGGAAAGCTTGGAAGATAAAGTGAGTCCATCAACTCCAACGGCATAGCTGAGCTGCACGGCAACGACCTACGAACCTTACTCCTCATCTGAAAAGTCTGCAACATAATACGTTGCAGCCCGAGAACGGGTCAGCACATGGAA
This sequence comes from Triticum aestivum, assembly GCF_018294505.1. Classification (NCBI taxonomy): domain Eukaryota; kingdom Viridiplantae; phylum Streptophyta; class Magnoliopsida; order Poales; family Poaceae; genus Triticum; species Triticum aestivum. The sequence continues at coordinate 650,195,908 of NC_057801.1, read as the reverse complement.
TATGCTGGCAATGTAACACAAAAGAGCAATAACAGAATAATACTACCACTACATGCATATTTGGCTGGTGGAAAGCTCTATGGTTACAGTTTTGCGAAAAGCCAATTTTTCCCTACTACAAAGGAATAAATTTTAAGTTAACTATCATGGTGGTTGAAACATCATTTGAGAAGGTAACCCCAACTCAATGATCCCAATTAAAATAGTTAACAACCCAGCAAGATTAATTAGAAGTGTTGAGATACATGCGAATACTCAAGTACTAGATACTCAGAATTGTCCATAACCGGGGACACGGCTAACCATGATTAGATTGTACACTCTGTAGAGGTTTGCGCACTTCTCCCCGCAAGACTCGATCGCCTCCGCTGATTCCTCGCACTACATGATGTTTGAGAAATGGATGACCGAGACACAGTCTTTCAGAAACATTAACTCTCTACTCCGGGCAGACCATCCCAAACCTACAAACCCACTACCTGCTGATCCACCTCTTCAAGAGCTTCACGTAACTTACTCAACTATGCTAGAGCCCATAATAGCTTGCGGCTGCACACGGAAGTTTCTAGCATGAATAGACTCAGTTCCCTTTGAGCCTGGGTGGCGGTCCATAGGAGAATCACACGGTAACCCCAGGATTTCCAAAAATAAAACAGGCAATCACTGGATACCCCAGGTGCCTCAATCCACCCAGATGTGTATTAAAGTTGCCACCTTAAGTAAACCATTAATTTAACAATCTCACATCTGTCATGGAAATCACTCAAATCCAATCCACGTCTACGAGCATAGCATGGCAAAATAAGCAACACATAGAAGTAACTCCCAAGGGTTTGATAATAAACAGGGCAATAGGTTCTATCTCAGCAACTACTTCCCAAAACCCACATGTTAAAGGCATCCTAGTCATTCAATGTTTGAGGATTGAAACTAATGCATAAAAACTGGGTATGAAAAGAGTATGATCAATATGTTACTTGCCTTGCTGACGATCCGTAAATCCTAGAGACTCGTAGTAACACGCTTCGCACTCTAGGAATTATATCGCAAGCAAACAATAAAATACATAAGAAACAATCAAAGATGCACAAGTAGAACTCCAAATAAAAGAGTTTGACCGGAGAGTTCAACTTAAGAACTCCGGTTTGGAAAGAATCAAATCAAACGGAGCAACGAAACTCAAACGGCAAAAGAAACAAGATCCGCTAACTAATCTGAACTAGGGTCAAATTTTACAGATATAAAACTTGTTTGAGTTGATTATTTGGAAATCGAGATGAAACTCCAGGCGCTTGAATCGCCTGATTCCGACAAATGAGCGAAAAGATAAACAGGTTTGAACATCGGATCAGAAATCGCGATCAGAAAAATCGTGGAATAAATCCGATAAAAAGAAAAACAACGAACGGCTAAACAAATGAACGTTCGTTAACAGAAACTAAACGATGAACATGTTCGTTAGAACGAACGGATGAGCGAACGCTCGCTAAATAAATGAACCGAAGAATAAAACTGATATATATATATATATATATAAACAAACTAGGGTTTTTTTTCAAAAAAAAACTGAAGGGGTTTATTT
>NC_057801.1:650185835-650193902 GCF_018294505.1 Triticum aestivum | reverse complement strand
CGCGGCGGCGGAGTCCGGCTCGGACTCCGGAGTCCGGGTCGGCGGCGGCGGGGCGCGCGCGCACGCAGGAGGTGGCGGCGGCGGGCGGCTGGGCCGGCCTGCTCGGCTGGGCCTTTGGCCCAGTCGGGCGCGTTTTTTAAACATTTCGCCGACTAGAAAAATCCTAGAAAAAAATATAAATAAAAATCTAAAAATTCCAAAACAAGTTTTCTCCGTCTAAATAAAATATTAGAACAAGATGAACTTTTCTTGGCCCCTAAAATGCAATTTTTAAAACATGCAAATTTTTCTAGGCCAAATAAAATTCCGAATAAACTCACATAAAATCCAAATAATGATTTTAACATTTTTCCTCCGATATTTCAATTGTTTTGGAGAAGTCATATTATCTCCCCTCATTTATGAAATATTTTCCGGAGAGAAATAATTAAAAATCAAAATCCTCGTCTTCACTATTTGATAAAAATTTCAAATATGAAAATTGGAAAATCCCCAACTCTCTCCGAAGGTCCTTGAGTTGCTTAGGATTTCGAGGATTGCAAACGAAAAAGCAATAAAATATGATATGCATGGATGACCTATGTATAACATGCCAAATTGAAAATTTGGGATGTTACAAACCTACCCCCTTAAGATGAATCTCACCCTCGAGATTCGGGTTGGCTAGAAAATATGTGCAGGTGGTCCTTGCGAATATCCTCTTCTCGCTCCCAGGTGGCTTCCTCCTTAGTATGATGACTCCACTGAACTTTGCAAAACTTGATCACCTTGTTGCGAGTGACTCGACTATCAAACTCAATAATCTTTACTGGCTTCTCCTCATAGGTCAGATTATTATCCAGCTGAATCGCCTCCAAAGGTACTGTATCATTCAATGGTATATCGGCCATCTCAGCATGGCACTTCTTCAGCTGTGATACGTGAAACACATCGTGAACTCCTGACAACCCTTCAGGTAACTCCAGCTTGTAGGCAACTTCTCCCATCCGTCCCAAAATACGATACGGTCCTACAAATCTCGGGGCTAACTTTCCCTTAACTCCAAAACGTTTTACTCCCCTCAAAGATGATACTCGTAAATAAGCTCTGTCTGCAATTTCATAGGTTACTTCCTTGCGTTTTGAATCTGCATAACTCTTCTGTCTGGACTGAGCGATCTTTAGTCTGTCTCTGATCAGTTTAACCTTCTCTTCTGATTCCTTGATCAAATCGGGTCCAAACAATTGACAGTCTCCTACCTCATCCCACATCAATGGTGTTCTACATCTGCGTCCATACAGAGCTTCGAACAGTGCCATCTTCGAACTGGCCTGGTAGCTGTTGTTATAAGAGAACTACGCGTATGGTAAATTGTCATCCCAACTAGATCCATAATCTAGCGCACATGCTCTTAGCATGTCCTCCAGAATCTGATTGACTCTTTCTGTCTGTCCATCTGTCTGAGGGTGAAAAGCGGTACTGAATTCCAATCGGGTACCCAAAGTCTGGTGTAACTGATGCCAAAACTTTGAAGTAAACTGGGTTCCTCTATCTAATACGATGCTCCTCGGAACTCCATGTAAACATACGATCCTGGTCATATATATCTTGGCCAACTTTGCACTTGTATACGTTGTTTTCACCGGGATGAAGTGAGCTACTTTAGTTAATTGATCCACAACTACCCATATAGAATCATATCCTACCTTGGTTCTGGGTAATCCGGTAATAAAGTCCATACCAAGTTTGTCCCACTTCCATTCGGGTATTGGCATAGGCTGTAACAGTCCTGCTGGTTTCTGATGCTCTGCCTTCACTCTCTGACATACATCACATACGGCTACATACTCGGCAATATCCTTCTTCATACCAATCCACCAGAAACGTTCCTTCAAGTCCAAATACATCTAGGTGTTTCCGGGACGAATCGAGTATGGTGAGTCATGGGCCTCCTGAAGTATCAACTTCCTGATCTCCGAATTGTTGGGCACATAAATCCGGTCCTCAAACCACAAGGTATCGTGCTCATCCTCGCGAAAACCTTTGGCTTTACCTTCGCCCATCCTCTCTCTTATCTCAGCAATCTCTTTGTCCTCCTTCTGAGCTTCTCGAATCTTGTCCAACAACGTCGACTGAACCTCCATTGCTGCAGGAAAGCCTTTTGGAACAATCTCCAACTGAAGTTTCATGATCTCCGCAACTAACTCTTTTGGCATTCCTTTGCTCACAAGAACATTAGCATAACTTTTCCGGCTCAAAGCGTCTGCTACGACATTGGCTTTTCCTGGATGATAGTGTAGCTTCATATCGTAATCCTTTATAAGTTCCAACCATCTCCTCTGTCTGAGGTTCAACTCCTTCTGGGTGAAAATGTACTTCAAGCTCTTATGATCCGTGTACACATCACAACGGTTTCTAATAAGATAATGTCTCCAGGTCTTCAACGCATGCACTATGGCTGCTAACTCCAGATCATGTGTGGCATAGTTCAACTCGTGTGGCTTCAGTTGTCGTGAGGCATACGAAACAACTTTTCCTTCCTGCATAAGCACACATCCAAGTCCCAAGCGGGAGGCGTCACAATACACTTGAAACTCCTTACGTATATCTGGCAAGGTCAGCACTGGGGCTGTAGTCAATCGTTCCTTCAGCTCTTGAAAACTTGTCTCGCAATCCTCCGTCCATTTGAACTTAGTATCCTCCTTTAACAATTCAGTCATTGGTTTAGCAATCTTGGAAAAATTCTCAATGAATCTCCGATAATATCCTGCGAGTCCAAGGAAACTGCGGATCTCGCCAACTGAAGTGGGTGCCAACCATTCAGTGACCGACTGAACCTTACTGGGATCCACTGCTATACCCTCTCCTGATATAACATGCCCAAGAAATCCAACTTCTTTCAACCAAAACTCACACTTGCTGAATTCGGCGTATAACTAGTGTTCCCTGAGTTTCTCGAGAACCAAACGCAAGTATTCCGCATGCTCCTCTTCGTTCTTCGAGTATATCATAATATCATCAATAAATACCACAACAAACTTGTCCAAATACTCCATGAACACCTTGTTCATCATACTCATGAAATAGGCAGGGGCGTTAGTCAGTCCAAATGACATGACCGTGTACTCATATAATCCATACCGCGTGGTAAACGCTGTCTTTGGTATATCCTTCTCTCGGATCTTCAACTGATGGTATCCTGATCGTAGATCAATCTTTGAAAACACCTTAGCTTCTGGTAACTGATCAAACAGATCATTAATCATCGGTAAGGGATACTTGTTCTTTATCGTTACTTCATTCAGAGCTCGGTAATCAACGACCATCCTCAGGGATTTATCCTTCTTCTCCACCAAAAGTATTGGGGCTCCCCAAGGTGATGAACTTCTATGAATGTAACCTTTCTCCAACAACTCTTTGATCTGCTTCTTAATTTCCTCCAGGTCATTTGCTGGCATCCGATAGGGTCTCTTGGATATCGGCCCTGTACCTGGCAATAGCTCTATCAAAAACTCGATGTCTCTATCCGGTGGCATACTTGGTAACTCTTCGGGGAAAACATCCGGAAAATCCTTTACTACAGGTACTTCCTCCTGTACAACTCCCGTGAGGGCGTTTACTTGGCTCCTCCTACACATGCCTAGATACATACTTAATCCTTTTTCCCTCCGGGGTGGTAAGGTAAATTGACTTACTAGCACAGTCAATACTTCCTCCATACTTCGACATCCAGTCCATTCCTAATATCACATCCAATCCATGCGACTCCAAGATAATTAGGTCAGACGGAAATACATGTGTGCCAATGATTAGGGGTATCTGGGTGCACCAACTGCTCGCCATGTACTCTGCTCCAGGCGAGCTCACTAAAAGGGATGTCCTAAGGGTTTGGGTTGGTAACTTCAACTTTTCCACAAATCCCCTTGATATGTATGAATGCGATGCACCAGTATTGAAAAGAACAATTACGGTAAATGACTGAACCAAAAACTTACCTATTACCGCGTCCGGCTGCTCTTCAACTTCCTCCATGTTAACGTGGTTCACTTGTCCTTTGTTGAATGGATTGGGCTTCTTCCCAGCGCTCCCATTTCCGTTTCCATTCGTTCCTTCAGAGCAGTCATTGGCATAGTGCCCGGTCTTCCCGCACTTGTAGCAAACAACTTGACTTAGGTCCCTCTTTGCGGGTGTAGATGGGTTAGAGCGATTCTGATTATTGTTGGCTCCATTCCCATTCCCGTTCTTCGCTCCATTATGGTTATGCGATCCTCCTCCAGCATGGTTATGACCTCCATGGTTATGAACAAGTCCTCCCGAGTTCGGGGTTAAACGAGGCTTTTGGTGAGCTCCTGAGTTGTATTTCCCTTGTCCATATTTCCTCTTATGATCCTCAATCTGCTACTACTTTCCTTCAATCATTAGGGCCTTATCTACCAACTCCTGGTAGTTGTTGAAGGTTTCTACCATCAACTGCATACTCATCTCATCATTCAGCCCTTCCATAAACTTCTCCTGCTTCGCGGCATCTGTGGCCACATCATCAGGGGCATAACATGATAACTTGCTAAACTCATCCACGTACTGGCCAACAGTATGGTTCCCCTGGCGTAGATTGCGAAACTCGCGCTTCTTCATCTGCATAGCTCCAGTCGAGACATGGGGAGTACAAAAAGCCTACTGAAACTGAGCCCATGTGACAGTGTTGATAGGATAGGTGGCTGTGAAATTCTCCCACCATGCTGCTGCAGGTCCATCCAGTTGGTGTGCGGCAAAACACACCTTCTCAGCATCTGTGCATCCTGCGGTGGTTAACTCCCTTCCAATACAACGTAGCCAATCATCTGCAACTATTGGCTCGATGCTACTAGAGAACACCGGCGGCTGTAACCTTAAGAAACGGGCGAGGTTATCCACTGGCGGCGGGTTGTTGTTGGCATTGTTGTTATTGGCATTGCCCTGGTTCTGAACTAGCAATTGCATCAAGGCCTTCTGCTGCTGGATCCACTGGGCGATCTCCGGTGGGAAAACAAAATCGAGGTCTCTTCTTGGAGGCATCTGATGGGTTTAGATGGAAGAGATTAGAATAGAAAAGGATCTAGGGGAGAAACACTACCCATATGTATATGAGGTAAACACAAGCATTCATTCAATCAATCAAGCAAGGGCATACAAAACTGTCTAGGACTATCGCAAAAGTGCTCACTACTACTAGTTACATGGGGAAATACTATTATTATATGGTGGTCATCTAGAAATTTTGATCGGTGGAAGACTCCATGATGTCTGCTCCAGCTTCATCTTCGTAGTCATCATCACTTGAATCTGAATCGGTGTCGTCGATGATGATGTAGTTGTCCGGACAAATGGGGTCTCCGTCATCTTCTCTCGGAACTGGTCCTCCCATGAAAATTCCGATCTTCTCGACTAGGTCGTCATTCTTCTCCAATAGGGTCTTGATTTCCTCCTCATATCAATCGCGTGTGAACTTAAGTTCTTCCTCCAGCTCGATGATCCTAGTTTTCGCCTTCTTCAACTCAATCATGTCTGCGCACATCTGGTTCTCCTGTCGTCGAATGTGCTGGTTTTGCTCCTGGATAAAGGGTGGGACAGATCTATCCTTCCTGGTGCTGATCATCTCCCATTTTTTATCTCGGCGCCCACATATTTGATAGGTGGTGTCCTCAAGGTCCTTGTTGTAGATTTCTCCAATGCGTCCCATGGTAATATGAGCTGCCATACTCTTGCCAAGGATCCAAGTGGGTGCTTCGAAAGAAAACTCTATGGGTTTAGAATTTGGCGAGAACGTTCTTCCTGGAACTCGTACTTGAATCATCCAGCGCTCTTCTTCTGGTAGAGTGGCGTTGTACGTCCCGGTGAAGCTTGGTATTACAATATTCAGGTACCTAGTGACTTCCTTCAAGTGGCGTCCAAAAGGTGAGTCTTCATCGGGTTGTGCAAACTTGTTCTTCATCTCCTTCATCCTAAAGAGTGGAAAAAGAAGAGGAGTCAGAAATGAGAAGAGAAGAGTGACCTATGGTTTTTTTCTTAGTGGTCGTGTCCTACACTCAGCGTGTGCTCTGATACCATCTTGTAGCGACCCGACCTCAGATGGTCAAGTCTTTGTGCTTCCGTGTCATCCCTGGATCGGTAATGCTGACACATAAAGTACTCGAAGGATTTATAACAGAGTAGCAATCACACACTTATTACATCGAATGTCTCAAAAGAGAACTTATTACAATAATATGGCTTAAGGCCATCTAATGCGATAACAGCGGAAGGCTTGGAAGATAAAGTGAGTCCATCAACTCCAACGGCATAGCTGAGCTGCACGGCAACGACCTATGAACCTTACTCCTCGTCTGAAAAGTCTGCAACATAATACGTTGCAGCCCGAGAACGGGTCAGCACATGGAATATGCTGGCAATGTAACACAAAAGAGCGATAACAGAATAATACTATCACTACATGCATATTTGGCTGGTGGAAAGCTCTATGGTTACAGTTTTGTGAAAAGCCAATTTTTCCCTACTACAAAGGAATAAATTTTAATTTAACTATCATGGTGGTTGAAACATCATTTGAGAAGGTAACCCCAACTCAATTATCCCAATTAAAATAGTTAACAACCCAGCAAGATTAATTAGAAGTGTTGAGATACATGCGAATACTCAAGTACTAAATACTCAGAATTGTCCATAACCGGGGACACGGCTAACCATGATTAGATTGTACACTCTGTAGAGGTTTGCGCACTTTTCCCCGCAAGACTCGATCGCCTCCGCTGACTCCTCTCACTACATGATGTTTGAGAAACGGATGAGCGAGACACAGTCTTTTAGAAACATTAACTCTCTACTCCGGGCAGACCATACCAAACCTACAAACCCGCTACTTGCTGATCCACCTCTTCAAGAGCTTCACGTAACTTATTCAACTATGCTAGAGCCCATAATAGCTTGCGGCTACACACGGAAGTTTCTAGCATGAATAGACTCAGTTCCCTTTGAGCCTGGGTGGCGGTCCATAGGAGAATCACACGGTAACCCCGGGATTTCCAAAGATAAAACAGGCAATCACTGGATACCCCAGGTGCCTCAGTCCACCCATATGTATATTAAAGTTGCCACCTTAAGTAAACCATTGATTTAACAATCTCACATCTGTCATGGAAATCACTCAAACCCAATCCACGTCTACGAGCATAGCATGGCAAAATAAGCAACGCGTAGAAGTAACTCCCAAGGGTTTGATAATAAACAAGGCAATAGGTTCTTCCTCAGCAAGTACTTCCCCAAACCCACATGTTAAAGGCATCCTAGTCATGCAATGTTTGAGGATTGAAACTAATGCATAAAAGCTGGGTATGAAAAGAGTATGATCAATATGTTACTTGCCTTGCTGACGATCCGCGAATCCTAGAGACTCGTAGTAACACGCTTCGCACTCCGGGAATTCTATCGCAAGCAAACAATAACATACATAAGCAACAATCAAAGATGCACAAGTAGAACTCCAAATAAAAGAGGTTGACCAGAGAGTTCAACTTAAGAACTCCGGTTTGCAAAAAGAATCAAATCAAACGGAGCAACGAAACTCAAACGGCAAAAGAAACAAGATCCGTTAACTAATCTGAACTAGGGTCAAATTTTACAGAGATAAAACTTGTTTGAGTTGCTTATTCGGAAAGAAGGTTTTGAGATGAAACTCCAGGCGCTTGAATCGCCTGATTCTGATAAACGAGCGAAAAGATAAACAGGTTTGAACATCGGATCAGAAATCGCGATCAGAAAAATCGCGGAATAAATCCGATAAAAAGAAAAACGACGAACGGCTAAACGAACGAACGTTCATTAACAAAAACTAAACGATGAACATGTTCGTTAGAACGAACGGACGAGCGAACGCTCGCTAAATAAATGAACCGAAGAATAAAACCGATCTATATATAAAAAGACGAACTAGGGCTTTTTTCAAAAAAAACCAAAGGGGTTTATTTAAAAAAACCGGCGGCGAGGGGGTGTGGCTACCTCCGGCGAGGTCGTCCGGTGGGGCGGGCGGCTCTGGCGGCTCGGCGAGGGGTGGCG